>NC_063188.1:28269032-28408974 GCF_023159225.1 Perognathus longimembris pacificus
TCCTCATATCTCAGCCTCCTAAGAAGCTAGGATTACAGGCGTGAGCCACTGGTGCCATGCTAATAACATTTTTATTAAATATTTTATTGTTATTATAAAAGTGATATACAGGGAAGTTATTGTTGTATAAGTCAGATAATGAGCATATTTCTTTTTGGACTATGCCATCTCTTCCTTCTCTCTCTTCTAGTTTTTCCTTCCTGCCCCTTCTCAAAAGTTACATAGTTCATTTTCAACATAATGTCTACTGGAAGACCACAGCTGCATTTGTTCCCTTTTCTTTTTGTAATGTCTGAGACTGGGACTCAAACTCTGTATCTGACACTTTTGCTCATTGCTAGTACTATACTGAGTCACACCGCCAACTCCATAGTGTTTTGTTTTCAAAAGAAATTTTTTCGAAGTTGTGATTGGAATTTTTCCTTAATTTCACTTTTGGATTATTTATTGTTAGTGTACAGAAATACAATTACTCTTAAATAATGATCTGTACTCTTCAAACTTGCTGAGCTAATTTGTTTATCCTTTTTAAAAAATATTAATTCATTTGCTTCTTTGTTTATTTAGTGGTGCTATGGTAAAATTTAGGGATAATAACATGTTCTACTATTGAACTAACCCTGCAGTACATTCTAATACTTTTGGTGTATGTGTGTGCCAGGCTTGAACTGAGGGTTTGGCACTGTCCCTGAGCTTTTTTGCTCAAGGTGAGCACTCTACTTTTGAGCCATACCTCCAGTTCCATCTTTCTGATAGTTAATGGGAAATAAGAGTTTCATGGACTTTCTTGTCTAGGCTGTCTTTAAACTGTGATCCTCAGATCTCAGCTTCCTGAGTAGCTAGGATTAAAGGCATGGAGCCACCGGCACCCAGTGTCTTATAGTTTTTGAAATGAATTCACTAGGATTGTTTTTTCTCTGCAGGATCATGTCATCTGCAAATAGAGGTAGTTTTCCTTCTTTTTCAATATAGAGGACTTTTATATCTTTTTCTTGCATAGTTTTCCCAGTTAAAAATTCTAGTACAATGCTGAGTAGATGTAGCAAGAATAGACAGTCTTGTCTTATTCCTGATTTAGGGGGATGTTTTCAGTCTTTTATCAGTAAGCGTGGTGTTCTTACATTAATAAGGCATGCTATCTTGTACTGATGGATTTTAATGAGCCCACCTTGTAGTTTTGGCTCTTCACACTTGAATTTAATCTCCTAATGACTCCAAACTCCATTACAGCCTATCAAAGTATGTTCTTAAATTTATCTGGCTGTTCTGTGTCTCCATGTTATGTTTTGTTTTTCCTGCTGTTAATGAGTTTTGTCTTTTCTACTTACCTTGTGAATTCCTAGTGACTCTGCATCCCAGATCATGCCTTTCATTGTTCTTTCCTCTTATCCTTTTCAGTCAGTGATAGCTCATATATTTATTAAAGCATTTGTGATATTTTATTGTAATTAATAGCTTTCCTCCAGTCTGTTGTTTAATAACTTTATGACAATAAATGCACACATTTCAGGTTAGAGAATGTTAACATTAGGAGAAATGTGCCTTTTTCTTTTTACTGGCTATAAAGTTAAGTATAGTGTTTTTGTTGTCACCCCAATACTTAGTATACAATGTAGTATATAACAGTTGTTTAGCACATTTACTTAATATAGTCTACTTTTTATCTTTGGGTTCATTTTCCGTTTCTACCATACTTTGTTTTCTTTTTCTCTGTTTTCCAGTACTTCTCATATATATCCCTTGTTCTCCTGCTAGATTGTACCTCCCATTGTTTTCCAGTAGTATGTGTGATGGTCCCAGAGCTTGAACTCAGGGCCTGAGCACTGTCCCTTAGTGTTTTTGCTCAAGATTAGCACTCTACTACTTGAGCCACAGCCCCACCTCCATGTTTTTGATGTTTAATTGGAAATACACATCTCAGAGACTTTCTTGTCTGGGGTGGCTTTGACCTTTAATCCTCAAATCTCACCTTTTTGAGTACTTAGAGTTACAGATGGGAACCACTGGCACTCTGCTGAGATTTTTGTTTTTATTGCTCTTTTATTATTATTGTTATTGTTAATTTTTAGTGGTGGTGGGATGTGAATTCAGGTCCTCACACTTGTTTGTCTTGTTTGCTATGGTGTTGCTTTACCATTTGAAGCATGTCTCCAGCCCTGTTTTTTTGCTGACTATCTTGGAGATGAAGTCTTGTGTACTTTTATATTCTGGCTAGCATTGAACTGAGATCTTCTGGTTCTCAGATTCCTTGGTCACTAAGATTAGAGGCACTATCTACTGGTTCCCAGCTTCTTAAATTAATTTTAAAAATATGGAAAGTTAAGCCAGACCATTGTGGCTCCTGCTTATAATCTCAGCCCCTGGGGAGAGCAGAGATCAGGAAGATTGGAGTTTGAGGTCATCCAAGGAAAAAAGTTTATGAAACCCTCATCTCAGTCAGTTAAAAAGCTGAGCATTGTGGTGTACACCTGTCATCCCAGTTACCGTGGGAAGCATATTTAAGAGGATCAGTGTTCAGGCCAATTTGGAAATACATAAATATGAAAGCTTATTTGAAAAGCAACTAAAGCAAAAATGGCTGAAGATGTGGCACTTGCCTGGCAAGTGCAAGATTCTGAGTTCAAACTTAGTACTGCTGAAAACTGGATTAGAAAGAAAAAATAACATTGCTTAATAAGCACTGATATCTTCATTGAACTTTAGCTGTTTTCAGAATTGTTTGAACCCAAGGCCTTGAGCATGCTAGGAAAGTTCTATACTAATGAGCTACATCCCCAGTATCTTTCTAACTTAACAATACATTGCCTGATCCCTTTGTTCTTACTGGCAATTGTCAGGGTAATAATGTGGAGAGGCTGCATGATCACTTAACATAAACAAAGACGGTTTTTTAAAAACTCATTTGCAGAATTCACCATTAGTTTGTAATTAGTCAATTTACTATAAATTGCTTTTAATTTTGTGATCCAACATTCAGTGCTTGCTATTAAGCAGCTCAACTAAGGATAGCTTTTGTTCACTAAGTACAGTATCTTAAAGAGCTCAGTATACTACTATTAAATTAGTCTTTAATGTAGAGAAATCAAAACTTAAGTTGTTAATTTCTGTCTAGCAAACCAGCTTGCACTCTTTTTTTTCTTCTCAAGATCTACTTTTGTTTTAGCATCTAAAGTCTACTTGAGTTATTCTGGGAAATCAGTTTGATGCAAACTTTTCTTATTACATTACATTTGTCTTTCGCATAATGTAGAAAATTATGACATTTTATTACATAAGGCATCTTAATTCATGTAAATAAAAAGTATTCCAGACCAGCAGATTCACTTTTAATGGGCATTTGGCTTTAACCTTGGCAGAAAAATCACTAAAATCAAATTAATCATGCACCAATTCAGATTCCCCAGAAATAGATACTTTGTTATCAGACTAACTGTACCAAGTAATATGCTTTGCTTTTTTTGAGTTAGAAAATAATTTATATGAAAGTATGGTTTTGGACCTAAAAAGTTGCAGGATTTCACTTGAATTTGCATTTTAAGGATGATGACATATAGTAGATTGACAATACAATAAGATGTAATATGGTGATCAGTGTTTTATGGCAGACCAAATTATGCCTCAATAAAAACAAAATAATATGCCTGGTGCTGGTGGCTCATGCCTGTAATTCTAGCTACTCAGGAGGCTGAGATCTGAGGATCATGGTTCATAGCCACCCCAGACAGGACAGTCCATGAGACTCTTAAATCTAATTAACCATCAAAAAGCCAGAAGTAGAGCTGTGGCTCAAGTGGTAGAATGCTAACCTTGAGCGAAAGAGCCTAGGGACAGTGCCCGGTACCTAAGTTTAAGCACCTGGACTGGCACAATAAAAAGAAAAAAAAGATTAAATGATTATATAGGATACCAGTTGATAGTTAGCTTCTGTTTGTATTTAACATTATTTTTGTTGGTAGTGGGGCTTGACCTCTGGGCCTGTGTGCTGGTCCTGAGCTCTTCATGTCAAGGCTAGTGCTCTACCAATTGAGCCACAGAACCACTGAAGGTTTTCTGGTTGTTAATTGGAGATTAGAGTCTCATGGACTTTACTGCCCGGGCTGGCTTTGAACCACGATCCTCAGAGCTCAGCCTCCTGAGTTACAGTGCCTACCTGTAACATTCTTATGAATGGGCTATATATGGTTAGAATTCAGTTTGCCTTGTGAAGTGTAATTCTTTAAAATAATATTCTATTATTTTTTTTTTCTTATAGAAAAAACTTTTTCCTTATTTTTCAATTTCCACCAACCTTGAATAAATAGCTGTATTTTGGTGTATTTCATGTTTTGTACCCTCCTGCTCATCCTGTTGTTTATGGAAGTTTATGTAGGGTGTATAAAATATAGTTTAAAATGAAACAATTGTTTCATACGGTCAGTATAGTTTTATATCCTAAATGTCCTAAATATTACCCTGTGAACACATTTCCATATGGATATCACATCTGTAAATATGGAATCACATGTGTAATATAGGAGGAGGGGCAGAACAAAGGTTTATTTTGCTTCCAAGGCTAGCCTGGGACTTGGTATGATAGCCCATGCTGGCCTGAGCTTGTGCCTTTTAAATGTTGGCATTGCATATATGGGAGCATTTTTAGCTCGGTAATGTGATTGAAAAAAACTTAGAACTTGCTTGCTCAGCCTGCTTGGTCAGTTGGTTCTCTCCCACTTGAAACATGCTTCCAGCCCAGCTTTTTGCTGGTCATTTTGGGGATGAAGTCTCACTTACTTTTCTGCCTGGGCTGGCTTCAAATGATGATCCTCTAGATACCAGCCTCCTGAGTAGGTAGAATTGTAGCCACAAGCCACTCGTGCTTATAGGAGTAAGCAACCACTGTCTAGCTATAATATGATTTTTAATGGCTGCAAAACTGTAGGGATATTCTGTATGTGAGGGTATACTATATATTGTCTAGCCTATATCCTATTGTTGGATATATCAGTTGTTTCTGATTTTTATTGCAGTTTTTTTTCCTCACCAAGCATTCTACCAGTGAGCTCCACCTCCAGTCCTATACTGTTGTTCATAATCCTTATAATCATATACCTTTGTATATATCTATTTGGTTAAAAAAATTGTAGAGATTGAATTCTTAGACCTATTGATGTCACCATTCTTTGGGACATTGATTCACATTAACATATCGCTTACCGGAAAAGCTTCTTCATTAATGTTTTATGGAAGTGCCCAAGTTAAAATAGCTTCTACCACTGAGCTATATCCTAGCACTTCTGGGGTTGTAGCTCAGTGGAAGAACACTGCTAGCATGCACAAGGCCCTATATTTTTAAATTTATGGGATAAATTATGGTATCTTAATCTTTTCATTTGTTTTGAGTGCAGTAAGGGTGAACCTATTTTTATATGAGTATTGGTCAGTGGTTATTTTCGTTTTTGATTTTCTGTCCTTGTTCCACTTTTTATTAATGAGTGTTTGTGTCACTTTGCTTTTTTATTAGCATATATTATTTGTTCCTTTTTCTTTTCTTTATTTTCAGGTCCAAAATGGGGACTCAAACTCGATACCTGATGCTTTCTCTCACTGACTAGCCCTCTACCAAATGAGTCACACCTCCAACCCCTATTTCTTCCTTTCTGATAGAGTGAAGTTTTTCTTTTTATATAGCTAAACTTACAAATGTTTCATATGTGATTTCTTTCTTCTTTTTGTACTTCAGAAGTCCTTTCACATTTTATTATTTTATTTTTTGCCAGTCCTGGGGCTTGAACTCAGGGCCTGAGCACTGTCCCTGGCTTCTTGTTGCTCAAGGCTAGCACTCTGCCTCTTGAGCCACAGTGCCACTTCTGGCTTTTTCTTTATATGAGGCAGTGAGGAACTGAACCCAGGCCTTCATATATACAAGGCAAGCACTCTACCACTAGGCCATATTCTCAGCCCCCGTCCTTGCTCATTTTGATAATTGGTGACATCTAAAATGTGTTTGCCTCATTTTCATATTTATCAGTTTCGTCCATCTGGATTTTATTTTAGTAGAGATTATGTGATAAGGTTATAACATTTTTCTTTTGAAAATAGAAGTTGATGACCAGATACTGAATAAATAACACTATGTTCACTCAAAATGCCAAATTTACCATACATAAATGGCTAAGGGTTGAAGTATAGTGTTATTCTTTAACAGCACTTTGCTGTTTCAATGCCATTATACTGACTCCTCAGTCATTAATTCTTTGTGAAACTGAAAGACTTTGTAGAATTTCCCACAGACAACACTGCATATAGCCATCCAACCCCTTTTTAATACAATCTTGTCCTTCCATGTAGCTTAATTGTTGCATGACTCACAGCCCTTTTCTCACTGAGAGTACATATAATCTGTCCCCTGGTTAGCAGCTGTGACTGTGTCTTGCTGCATCTGTTTCTATTTGAACTCTTCTCAAAGGATTGGCCTCTAAATGAATCCACATTACTATTTGCTGTAGTTTCGTGAGATCTATGTTATTGTTTCTCCTCATTGTGGGCATGGAAGCAGTTTTTCTTCATTTTGTTCAGTGTCTACTGTACAAGATGCCTTCTTTCCACTGTCCTTTGGGTAATATTTTATGTCATCATGGATTTCCTGTAGCCTATACATCATATTCCTTCACCAGGTTTTCACTGTGTACGATCATTTCCTGAATGACAGCACAACACCCTTCTAGAAAATACTGAGTCAAGAAATCACCTGTTTTTGCAGAAAACATATGTTGAAAGCAGGTGCCAGAGCCTTGGGGTTGTCATTTCCCATCAGGCTCCCACGTTAGAGTCAAATACTTCAAAGGCACTGTCCATTTTTGCATGGACAGACAGCTGTGAGGCCTCTTGTTTTCTTGTTGTTTTTTTTCTAGTTATGAGAGTTCTTTAGAGAGAAAAATAGATAAGAAAGCATTAAACTGTAAATTCTTTTTATTTGTGTGTGTGTTTTTGGTGTTTTTTTTTTTTTTTGCCAGTCCTGGGCCTTGGACTAAGGGCCTGAGCACTGCCCCTGGCTTCTTTTTGCTCAAGGCTACCACTCTGCCACTTGAGCCACAGCACCACTTCTGGCCATTTTCTATATATGTGGTGCTGGGGACGAACCCAGGGCTTCATGTATATGAGGCAAGCACTCTTGCCACTAGGCCATATTCCCAGACTAAACTGTAAATTCTTGATAACCAGATTTTATGTACTGTAGCTACTTATATTTGAGATATATAGTTACCAAGCAGTAGAGAAAAATCTGAATTTTTATTTTCATGTTATAAAAGAACCAAGTTGATGTATTCTTAGGCACTACACTAAAGCATAATTTTGATACATATTATGCCATAAAATGAATATAATGGTCTTATTTCCACAACCTATTATGTATCGTTGTGAACATTATTAACCCTTCATTATGTGCAGTTTGATAAGTTTCCTTTCATTTATATTACTTATTTCTTGCTGGGAGTTTAATAGCTGCTGAATATTTACTTATTTGCAGTGTAGTGAGGAATAAAAGCAATTTGGGCAGTATTTTCTACATCAGGAAAATCAGAAATGCATTTCAGACCCAGTCAAGTATTCATGTGCTAAGTGAGCTAGTTATCTGTATGTAGTCCCTCAGAAGTTTGTGAACTTTGAGATATATTCCAAATATTGAGGTGCAATATTGCTTCAGTCACAAGATCTTTGTAAAAATTCTGGTTTTAGCTTGCCTGCCTGCCTGCCTGCCTTCCTTCCTTCCTTCCTTCCTTCCTTCCTTCCTTCCTTCCTTCCTTCCTTCCTTCCTTCCTTCCTTCCTTCCTTCCTCCTCCTTCCTTCCTTCCTCCCTCCCTCCCTCCCTCCCTCCCTCCCTCCCTCCCTTCCTCCCTCCTTCCCTCCCTCCCTCCCTCCCTTTCTTTCCCTTACTTTTCTTCCTTAATAAATTATTATTCTTTTTTTTCATTTTTTTCAATGCAGTGTTACCATCTAAGGAAATTTGTTGCCAGAGTCAAATGAGAATAGGCATTGCCAGGGGTTGGTGTCTGTGGTCTTTTTTTTTGTTTGTTTAAACTTTTCGTTTGTGAGTCTTAGGGCTTGAACTCAGGGCCTGACACTGTCCCTGAGTTTCTTATGCTCAAGGCCAGCACTCTACCACTTGAGCCATTGTACCACTTCCGGCTTTTTCTGTTTATGTGGTGCTGAGGAATGAAAGCCAGGGCTTCATGCTTACCAGGCAAGCACTCTGCCACTAAGCCACAAGACAGTTATTAAAACATTTGCATGAAATTGGACCTCCTTTGGTAAGCAAAGGACCTGAAAATAATATTTTAAGGATGAGCAGTCTTCCCTTCAGCCACGATGTAGGTATAGTATTCCCTTCTGAAATACTTCATTTTATTTCTTTTCTTCTTTCATTTCAAAATCTGGCTTTTCCCATCTTCATTTTACAGAAAACATTCTCAGTTGGGACTTCTAGTCTGATAATGAGTATTTGTTTTTTTTTTAATTGAAATTCTTTGTGTGTGCCATTACTGAGACCTGAACTCAAAGCCTCTTGTTCATTACTCAAGCCTTTTTGTGCCTAAGGCTGGTGCTCTACCACGTGAGCCACATCTCCACTTCTGTCTTTTTGTTGGCGAATTGAGTGATCTCCAGATAATTTCTGTCCAGGCTGCCTTCAAACTCATAACTTCAGACCTCAGCCTTCTGAGTAGCTACGATTATAGGCATGAATCAATGACACCCAGCTACGTTCTTTCCATTAAATTTTTCTAATTTTAGCTTCATTTGTTCTTGGGCACCAGTGGCTCACGCTTGTAATCCTAGCTACTCAGAGGCTGAGAATTGAGGATCATGGTTCAAAGCCAGTTCAGGCAGGAAAGGCTGTGAGACTCTTATTCCTAGTTAACCATCAAAAGCTGGAAGTGAAGCTGTGGTTCATGTAGTAGAGCACTAGTCTTGAGCAACTTAGGCCCAGGCCCCATGTTCACGACTCAAGACTGGCACACATACAAAAAATTTACTCGTTTGTAAAACTTATCAAAGGACAACTTTCGCATTTTTCTTCACCATTAAGCCACTTGCTGCCATAGTTCTGCCTACCATAGTTGCTCAGAATTAATAGCTGGCATGTGCCTCCCCACCCCCAGTATCAATGGAAGCTTCTAAAGTTTTGTACCTCCTTTTTATAGACTGCATTAGCCTGGTGGGATGTGCTGGTTTCTCAGTTGTGCTACACACTGCTTCTGCACTAGCTCGACTTTACCTAATGAGTATGGGGCTTTTTTTTTGGTGCCAGGTCTAGGCAGACACTCTTGCTTTTTTTTTTCATTCAAAGCTGACACTGTACCACTTGAGCTACACATCCACTTTTGGCTTTTTGCTAGCTAATTGGAGATCAGAGTCTCAAGGACTTTTCCGTTCTGGCTGGTTTTGAACCATGATGGTCAGATCTCTGCTTTTTGAGAAGCTAAAATTACAATCGTGAGCCATCAATTCCTGTTGAGTATTGCTGGTTTTTTTTAACCCTATTTTAACACATGTCTAGTGTAGTCTTGTTACATGAATAATCTTGAGTCAGTCAGGATGCTATCTGGGAAATAGAGGACAACTTGGAAGGTGAAGATCAAGATTTGTCTTCAGGACACACAGAATTTGTTACTTCGGATATCTAAATATTTTACCTCTAAATTCTTTGTGGTCAGGTTTCAACTTTTAAATCCTGCTGGAAAAATAATACTCGTATTATTGAGAGATGTCTCATCTTCCCATACATCTTTCAAGTGTTAAGTGCCTGATGTCCTAAACTATCTTTTCTTGTACCAGTAAGAGCCTTACAAGACAGACAAAGGCTTTTCTTAGCAGGGAAGGTCAGATTGGCTTGCATCCTTGGAATAGGGAAATAGTATTTCAGTCTCGTCTACTACTACACTACTGTCCTTAGGCTTACTGTACTATACGACAAATGTGTCATCCATTAAAAAAATAGGACAGGCATTCTTATTATTAGAAAATATTTAGCTTCCCTCTGATAAGATTCTTTGCCCTAAAATATGATGTACTTCATGCTTATGTCATTCCAACACACCTACATTACTCTCATTGTATTTGAGGGCAAGGGGAATTGGTATAAATGGATTGTTCATGCCACAAGCATGTTGAGTACCAGCCCTTTTTCTCTCCCACAGGAATTTTATGCCTTGTGCTGGCACCTGTACAACAGCCTTAAGCCAACATTGATAAACTAGTGGGATCAATTCTCACTCTTTTCAGGATCCTTTACAGAAAATCGACACAGCGTTTTGTCTATAGGATGTATCCTCCTTTTGAAGAAACCTGTTTAGGGAATTTTCTTTTATTCTTTTTTTTTGGCCAGTCCTGGGCCTTGGACTCAGGGCCTGAGCACTGTCCCTGGCTTCTTCCCGCTCAAGGCTAGCACTCTGCCACTTGAGCCACAGCGCCGCTTCTGGCCGTTTTCTGTATATGTGGTGCTGGGGAATCGAACCTAGGGCCTCGTGTATCCGAGGCAGGCACTCTTGCCACTAGGCTATATCCTCAGCCCTTTCTTTTATTCTTGTTTATTGAATTGATTGCAATATTGAAACATTAATAAGGCTCATCTGTTTAAGGAATCAAGAAAGGTGTGTGTTATCACAGATGAAAAATTAGCAACACTGGAGGACTTTATAAGTCTGTTTATTCATTTCTAAACTCAGAAGTGGGACTTGAAGTAATATTTATGTTATGCTTCTGACAGAATATTTGAAATCTGACACAGGAGGTCATGATGATGGAGAAAGGGAAAATCATACACAGAACATGGACTTTGAAGTCACAGATGGATTTACTACCCCCCCCTTGTCAGTTTTTACTAGTTAAAAAAACTATAGTTCATGTTATCCAATCTGTCTTTGCTTCCTATATATAATGAAGAAGAGTATATATGTACGTCGTAAGATTGTTATAAGGTTTTGAAATCTATGCAAAGTGCACAGCATTCTGATCCAGTATATGAGGTCTGTGCATAACTATATTATCAACCATTTCTGTTACTATTGATAGGAATTTAAAGTGCTGATTTCAAATGATTTCTGTGTTCCCTCCCTCCCTCCCTCCCTCCCTCCCTCCCTCCCTCCCTCCCTCCCTCTCTCCCATCCTTCCTTCCTGTGTCAGGGTTTTGCTCTGTTGCCTAGGTTAGTCTGGAAATCCTGGAAAGCAGAACTCCTATGGTATAGCTCTATTAATGATGAATATATCTTCTACCAACATACTTCATTATATGGAAATTTCCAGAGATAAAACTGGTTAGGATTTAGATATTACCTATATTTTTTTTAAAAAAATAAGAAGGCCTATGGTATTGTGTATTATTAGCTAGCACCTAAACAAGTCTTACTTTAAATATTGGCACTTTGTACAAAGCCCTCCTTCAAGGAAAAACAGTTTACATTTTTTATATATTAATAAAGGCTCAGCTATTTAAAGAGTCAACATAGAGATCCTGTTTAAGGGCTCAACACTTAAACGTTTAAAGAATGTAGAGAATAAGATAAAATTCTAATTAGTATAATTAATGTAGTATGAGTATTTCTGAAAGCCAGTTTTTCTACTTGAGCAGAACTGCTAGCTGATAGACCAGGCATTACACTGGGCAGCAGATGGATCCATCTGGTGCTTGCAGCTGTAGCTTGGGAGACAACAGTAGATGGCCATTCCATCTGACTTATCTCCTCTATTCCCCATTTTCCTTGATCTTTGAAGCTCAAGGGTAACATGGAACACAATGTAGATGAGGTTACTTAAGATGATCTATTAACAGCAGCTTTACAAGGAGTGTCTTGAAAGAATACAGAAAACAGTACATAGCAATCTTTTTACTGTTGATTTATTGCCTATACTGCTGGATATGATTATGATTAAAAAGGAGACAGAGATGGGCACTGGTCATGCATGTAGGAGGATGAGACCTGAGGATCACAGTTCAAATTTAGCCTTGGCAGGAAAATCTGTGTGACCATTACCTTGGGTTAGCCAACAAAAAGTATAGCTGTGGCTCAAGTGGTCCAGCAACAGGTTTGAGTTAAAAAGAGAAGGGACAGCACCCAGGTCCTCCTGCAGAGAGAGAGAGAGAGAGAGAGAGAGAGAGAGAGAGAGAGAGAGAGAGAGAGAGAGAGAGAGAGAGAGAGAGAGAGAGAGAGAGAGAAGAGAAGGGACAGCACCCAGGTCCTCCTGCAGAGAGAGAGAGAGAGAACAGACAGACAAGGGGACATTATCTCAGTGTTGTAAAGATGCTTAACTCTAGGGATATTAATTAACAGAGTATCACCTTGCTGCACAAGAAAAAAATACATGGCTATTTAATTTTAAAAGTTCATATAGACATTTTAACGTTAATTCTGATAAATGAGAAATGTGGATGGAATTAGTGTTTTTTGGCTGCTCTAACAACTTATAGTAAACTTAGTGATTTCAAACAACAGAAATTTAGTTTCTCACAGCTCCAAAGACCAGAAGTTCTAAGTGAGTTTTATGAGGCTAAAATCAAGGGTTCAGCATTACCACTTTCCCCCCAAGAGCTCTAGGGGATAATTCATTTTTCTTTCTTCCAGATTCTGGTGGCTGTGTCATTCTATAGGCACATTATTCCAATGTCTTCCACACTTCAATGTGTCTTTATAACTTTTGCCTCCCCCTTTCCTATTACCTGACCGGGTCTGGCTGCATAGCTTTTTAGCCTATGCCCATCTCAAACTCAAGATCATTCTGCCTTAGCCACTCAATTTCTGGGATTACAGATGTGGCCCACTGTGACTTTTTCTTATAAGAACATTATTTAGGGCTCACTTAGATGATCAAGATTGTCTCCTCATTGCTATGATTCTTAATTATATTTTCTAAAATGTTGCCTTTTAAGGTAACACAGGATCCAGGAATCATAACCTGATTATCTTTCAGGGCTATTGTTCAGCCAAATATATGAAGACAATAACTAATTTCTCCTTTTATGTGTGGAAAAGATGAGCCATCTTTTAATTGTATTTTTCTTAAATCCTTCTTGTCCCCAAAGAAAGAGAAGGTAGACTCTGAAAATGTTGTGAAATTAATCCTCCAAGGAATAAATTAGCAGTTTGTTTTCCTGTCTTTAGATGGAACCTTTCCTTCTTTATATTGTCACTTGAGCCATACACTCATCCCTTTTTACTTTTAGCTAATTTTGGAGAAAGGATCTAGTGCTTTTTGCCTGGGCCACCTTGAACTGAAACCCTCCTACCTGTGGCTCCCACATAGAATGTATTACAGATATGTGCCACTGTGCCTTTCTTGTTTGTTGAGGTGGGATCTTACAATACTTTTGCCTGGTAAGATCTTAAGCTGTGATCTAGAGATAGAAAGATCTCTGCTTCCAAAAAAGCTGAGAAAACAGGCTTGTGCTATTGTTCCTGGCCTTTATTAAATAGCTTTTAATGTTACAGAAGCTCTTTCAGTAAGGGTTTATCACAAGACAAAAGTTTTAAATGATTTGAAGTTTATTTATTTTATGTTTATGAAGTTAATCTTCACATTTTCAGCTAAATATGAAATACTGTTCATGTGAGATAATTCACAAAATTAAGATATAAGCTGTTTAGGGTTATTTCCAGCCTTTCTTTCCATGGTGGTACTGTTCTTTTGGCATTGTTAATTTGTTTACCCACTGATTATAAAGAGAGGATGTTAATACTGACTTAAAATGTAAAACATACTAGAACTAGAATTCCTTAATTAGAAATATTATAATAGCTTGAGTTTTAATTTTATTATTTATTGATTTAGCTCCATTCAATTAGAGTAATAATTGTTGTACTTTTAAGTCATGTTTACTAAATACATACATGAACTCATCCAGAAAATAGCTCATGATTATAAATTTAATTAAATTCCCTAAGGGAGCTTGAAACTATAGCTTTGTAATTCAACTAATCTTTTTCTAGAACAGAAAAAAATATAAAGCATCATGCAAAATATTTCATTATTAATGTCTTACTGTTAATTGAAATATTTTATTAAAGTCATTACTAATACTGATTTTTTCCTGTAACAACTTTTTGATGGCTTCATGTGGCTAGTCTCTTTTTATTATTGTTCTCAGTATTTTCTGCTTGTTTTCTTTTTTTTTTTAACTTTGGTTTTTGCTACTTTAGTTGATAATACGCGTATCTTCATAGTTATAGCAGTTTGACCTGAGACTAGTTAGTATTTCATCCACTCACCTTCAATTAATCATCATCTAGTCACTGTATTATGTGGGATTTCTTCCCCAAGGTTTTCTTTTTTCATTTAATTTTATTTTTAAGGTGATGTGCAAAGGGGTTACAGTTACATACACAAGGTAATTGTTGGGGATTCGGCTTGGCCTTGAGGGGGGGAAGGGTGATGGGAGCGGTCCTGGGGCGCTGCCCTTCCCCCAGCCCTGGGGCAGTGTGGAAGGTGGCCCCTCCCACCTTCTGGCTTCAACTGGAAGAGAAGCAAAGCAGCCCCCGCCTCTGGGCTTGGCCACGTGTGTAAAGGCGGAGACCCAGTCCTTGGGGGGCTGTGGTCTCTGCCCATAGAGGAAGTTCCAATCGGCCGCCTCTGGGGGTATAAGCTGTTAACCCCCTCTCCTTTGAATAAACCAGAAAGCCCCTGAGGCTTCTCCGGGGACCCCACGCACCATGTCTTCCTTGGCGGATTTGGGGCACCCTGTGGCCATCGCTCTCACGTGAGAGCGATAAAGGACCACACAAGAAGGGGGGGACAAGCCCAGGACCCCCAAGCGGAGGGGAAGTAGAGCAAGCCCGGCAGTAATGAGTACATTTTTTGTCAAACTTGTTACATCCTCCCTCATTTTTCTTTCTCCCACCTTTCCTCCTCCTCAACTCCCCCCCCCCACCCAAAGTTGTACAGTTTACAACATAATGTCTTGTAAGTACCGCTGTTGCATTGGTTCACCTTTTATCTTTTGTCTCACCATTTTGATGTTCCCCTTCCCTTCCCTAATTCAGATAAATGTATATACAATTACTCAGGGTACCAAAATCAAATACAGTGACAACAGGGGCTAAACCATAGGGAAGAAAAATGCAAGAAAGAAGAACTAATTTCAAATAGTATGTTAAAATAACAACAACAATGAAAAACCACTTGTTTTCCATATCTTGGAATTCATTTGGCTTAGCATCCTCTTATAAGATCATATGTACATAGTCATTGAACTATTGTGATCCTCTGCTAGAGGACATGAGAATGGCCAATAAACACGAAGAAGTGCTCAACATCTCTGGTCATGAAAGAAATACAAATTAAAACAACATTGAGATTCCACCTCACTCCAGTAAAAATGGCCATTGTCAAGAAAACTAATAACAACAGATGCTGCAGGGGATGTGGCCAAAAGAGAACACTACTGCACTGTTGGTAGGAGTGTAAACTTGTTCAACCACTCTGGAAAGCAATATGGAGGCTCCTCCAAAGGCTAAATATAGAGCCCTCCAATGACCCAGCCACCCCACTTCTTGGCATTTACCCAAATGATCACAAACAAGGCCATACTAAAACTACCACCACAACCATGTTCACTGCAGCATTATTATATTATTGCATATTATTATACCCAGATGCTCCTCAGTACATGAATTGATCAAGACACCTTCCTGGTGGCCCATTCCCTTCCCTTCCTTCACTTTCCTCCCCACCCTCTATTCTTCCCCTTATTTTTGAGGTGTAGGCTGTGTTGCTTATGCTGATCTTAGTCTCCTGGGCTCAAGTGATCTTCTCCTTCAGTCTCCTGAATAGCTGGGACTACAGGCAAACAACACACCAGACATACGGCCTTTTCATGATCTCACTAGTCTTATTTTATATGATGTCATTTGTTTCTATGATTTTACAGAACTGGCCATGTTTCCACAACCTCCAATTTGTCTGTATCAGACCTCATTTCTGAGTTGTAGAATCATCTGTGAAATGTTTGTTTAGCAATCTCCCTTGAGTCTCTTTCAAATAAAGTTGAACTCTTTTTTTTTTTTTTTTTTTTGGCCAGTCCTGGGCCTTGGACTCAGGGCCTGAGCACTGTCCCTGGCTTCTTCCCGCTCAAGGCTAGCACTCTGCCACTTGAGCCACAGCGCCCCTTCTGGCCGTTTTCCATATATGTGGTGCTGGGGAATCCAACCGAGAGCTTCATGTGTAGGAAGCAAGCGCTCTTGCCACTAGGCCATATTCCCAGCCCCGCGATCCTCAAATCTTAACCTCCCAAGTAGCTAGGATTATGGGCAAGAGCCACTGTTGCCCAGCTTGAAGTGTATTTTTAAGTAAACATATCTTCTATGAGTGTATTTATAATTTTTTGTCCTGGTCATGGGGTTTGAACTCAGGGCCTGCACACTGTTCTGGCTTTTGGAGGGTCAATTGGAGATATGAAACATATAGACTTTCCTGCCTGGACTTGCTCTCAACCATAATCCTCAGTTCTCAGCCTCCTAAGTAGATAAGATTACAGGTATGAGCCATCAGCACCTGGCTATTTGTAATTTTTTTTACTTTTACCTTTACAGAATTGGTCAGTAATATTTTATACTATTTTCAATAGTTGTTTAGATTCTAATTGACTCAGCAAGAGTAAAAATTGTTCTGTTTTGAAGGAGATAACAGAGGTAAGTAAGGAATTAAAAATGGAAGTCAACAAAATCTAGTTTTATTCCAAAGTGAGTAAAATCTACTCCTGGCTTAGAAAAATATACATTAATTTTTAATGGGGTACATTTAAAAACATTTTTGATACTAAGTAATATTATGCCCATAAAATTTAGAGCACAAAATGGAAAAAATAGTCTTGTTAATTGCTGTAGATATGTATATTTTTTGACACTCAAACACCACTTTTGTTTTTCAGATCTTTCTAGAAACCGTTTTACAGAAATTCCTTCTGATGTATGGTTATTTGCACCTCTTGAGACATTAAACTTATATCATAATTGCATCAAAACCATTCCCGAAGCCATTAAAAACCTGCAGATGTTAACATACCTTAACATTAGGTAAGAAAATTCTTTTAAGTAAATTTTGAATTTTCCTTTGGTTCCCATTCTTCCTAGTAGCAAAGGACTGTGTTTAGTTTGACTGTGTAGCCTGTATTTATTTCCACAATATGTTATGTGTTTTTCAACATTCACATTGCTTTGTAGGGCTTTGGTCTTTTGTCTAAAGCAGTTTATGCACAGCAATCAGTCACTGGAGAACTCTGTTAAAAGTGGATATCGATTTCTTGAATATGCTGTGGAGCCTGCATTTCTAACAGATCTGGTAGTGATCATGCCTGTCTGTTGGTAGTTAGACCTCATACTATTTTCCTGAAATCATAGCACCATAGTACAGATTCACTTAGTTACAGTGAAACACACATATTTCTTAAGTGATTTAAAAATATTGCAAAGGTGATGTACAGAGGGGTTAAAGTTATGTAAGTCATATAATGAGTACATTTCTTTTTGAACAGTGTCACCCCTCCCTCATTTTCTTGCACTTCTCCCCGAATCCCCTCCCACCATGTTGTAAAGTTCATTTCCAACATAGTGTCTAGTGAGTATCACTACTGCATTGGTTTACCCTTTGTTCCACCATTTCTGTGATTCCCCTTCCATTCCCCAAATTAGATAAACTCATATACAGCTAAGGGGTACAGAAATAAAAAATAGTATCAGCAGGGAATAAACCAAAGTGGACAAAAGAAAGAAAAAGGAGAAAGAAAAAAGAAATAACTGTAAACAGCACACTCAAAAATTCTCGTTTCCATTTCTTGGAGTTCATTTCTGTAAGCATCATTTTATATGGTCATATGCACATAGGTACTGAGCAATTGTGATCTTCTGGTAAGAAATTTTACTGTTCTTGTGACTTGTTGCTCCTTCAAGAATGGATAGATTGGGATGGTTTTTGGAAAGTTCCATCTGGATGACAGTGAATCTTTATGCTTAGTAAGTACTTTATATGTGCCAGGTAGTATTGGACATTTTTTCTCCATATTACCTTATCAAACCTTATCTAACAACATTTTGAGATTGGCACTGTTATTATCCCTGCATTACATGAAAAGAAAGTGCCTTAGCTATTTGACTAATGACATACCTTCTGTTGTCCCTTTGTATCTGTGAAGATTCATTCCAAAACTTGCCTCAGATATCAAGTCAACAAACATTTAATTATCTTTTATAAAAGGGCATTGTGTTTCTGCCTAACTCATGTGCACCCTCCCTATTCTTTGTGTCATCTCTCTATTATTATTATAAAGGCTGTAGAAAAAGTTGCTATTTGCTTAGGAATAATCACAAAATGTCTGTATATATTCAATAGGATTTAGATTTTTCCCCTGAATATTATTGATCAGTGATTGGTTGAAGCCTCTGATGTAGAACCTATGGATACAAAGGGCCAACTGTAGTCAGTGATTCTGACAGTACTGCTTTTTCCTGTATTTATAAAAGAGTTGCTAGTCACCATGTATGAGAAGCACTGCCTTGCCAAATGAATGACATTGAATGGCAATCTGCTATGTTGTAACTGGTTTTGTCATAGCTTCCATTAACTAAGTTACTTGTCTATGTTCCTTTATAGGGAAGTGGTAAATATGATTAATATACATAAGTAATAATGCAGTCTTATTGGCCTAGCTTATGAGACATTTGAGGAAAGGAAGATAGTTTTATGTTTCATTTTATTCTTTTATTAAAAAATGATTTGCTAGGAACTGAATTGCATTTATGCATAAATATGTATGGTATGTCTTAGAAAAGATTTACTAAAATTTCCTCTTCCATTCTGCTTTGGGAGGGGGGGAAGATACTGGAGGTTGAACTCAGGGCCTCGAGCTAGGGTGGTGCTCTATCCTTAAGCCATACTCAAGTCTTCTTATATGGACTCCCTTAAAAGTTGACTCATGACTTTTGTTTATAGGCAAACATTTTCAAACATATTATACTGAAATAATATTTGTTTTAGTGACTGGCTTCATTTGGTCTCCTATAAAACACTAGTAAAGAAGAGATGATTAATGACTTACTTGCTTTGTATGAATATACCAGATTCTGGAGAAAGATCATTAGGCTAATTCAATTAACCTGCTCCGCCTCCTCCTCCTGCTTCTCCTCTTTGTTTTAGCAAGTATTTATTTTAGCACAACAGGGTTAAAATAGATAGAAATTGATTTCATGGAGAAAATATTTCCAGTTCCCCATGCAAGAAATGAGAGTTAAAGACCCCCCTTGGATTAGCACGTTTCTTAAGGGAAAGAAAACTGATTTTAAGAGCATTTTTTTCTTAAAGGATACTTAGAATGAGTTTGCTCTCATTTTCTTATTTATTGTTCTATTTTGGTAAAATATCTAAGTAAATGGTTAAGATGGGTTTTGACTTGTGTTTACACACTACCCACTTTGTGGTAGAATCTTACCTCAGTATCCTTATGTGTTCCAGTGCTGCATGGGGCCCAGACTGACCATTTTTCAAGGGGCCTTCTTGATACTGATAGTATGAAGGATTGTGACAGGACCCCTTGTAGCTGACATTCCAGTAGCCTCGCCAGCATTATTATTTGAGAAGCATTGTCTTTTTCTAACTTTTCACCAGAAGCCAGTTGAGTATTTCTGGATATCTTCCACAGGGATAAGATTAGGTGGACGGTCTTGAATTGCCCCTCTCTTGAGTAACATTGGGCTTTTGTTGCTGTGCCCATTACAAAAATGCTAAGTATGAGACTGTAATTGTCATTTTGAAAAAACAGGTAATATTATTGCTTGTTTAATGCTTGTTACTGTGCAAAGGGAACTGAACCTTTCTGTTTTTTGATATTTGTATCTTTTTGAATCAGTCAGTCTGCAGCGATATTAAAATTTGACCCCAGTAGCTTGAAGCCAAGGGTCACGTGGCCATGTTGCTGTGTTTGACTCGTAGCTCTCCCCCTTACCAGTGTGTGATTTTTCATGTGTAAAATAGGGATCTGTGTTAGAGTTATCACACATTTTAAAAGATAGAGTCTTATTCTTTCTCAGAATTGAACATAGGGAATGCTAGTTTCTTGGAGCCTTCCCTATCTAAAGGAATTGAGGAACGGAACATACTGAATTCATTGGAGTGTAAGGCCTGGGATTCTTTAGCACAGAAGAATCAGTCTGAGTGTTTTAAGCCCAGATGGGGAGATCGCAGCCACATTTGTGTGGAAATTTTTACAATCCTGGGCACGTCACTGAACCGCTTTTCAGTCCCATTTTCTGTAATGGAGATGATAGTACTTATCTTATTGGGTTAATGTGATGATTACATGAAATAGTGCATGTAAAGAATTCACATGTGATTGATAGAAAGTATGCACTCACTAAGTGGGATTGTTACTTAGTGGAAGCTTATTATTTCCTTTCCAGATGATTTGTACTGTTTTTTTTAACAGAAAATTACAATTTTCAGGCATATTTCTCATAATAAGATTTTTTTTTTTATCATTTCAGCCGAAATCTTTTATCAACATTGCCAAAGTACCTGTTTGATCTTCCCCTTAAAGTTTTGGTTATCAGTAATAACAAACTGGTATCCATTCCAGAAGAAATTGGAAAGTTAAAAGATTTAATGGAATTGGTGAGTGAAATAGTCAAATTTACTGTACATTTTATGTCAGTATTTATATCTCTATGTATCTATGTGTCTATCATCAGTCTATATGCATCTATCCATCTGCCTGTCTATCTATCTCTATCTAGTACAACTTAACATTCTGAAAGATTACTCATTCCTTTGTAGAATTTTACTTGATATTTTTGAAAAAGAATGGCTCGATATGTTTAAATTCACTTTAGTCAAATTTTGAGATACAGTGATTTATGCTTGCTTTTATCTCCCAGCATAAAAAAGCCTGGTTAGCCCTTGGGTCTAAAGATCTAGAAGGATTGCTTATAAGCTTTAAGAAATACTTTTCTGGGAATGACATGATGGTACATGCCTGTAATCCCAACTATTTGGAGGGTAAAAATCAGGAGGAAGGATGTTCAAGGTCAGTCCAAGCAAAAAGTTAGTAAGACCTCATCTCAACCCACAAGCCATATGTGGTGGTGTGCACCTGTAATTCATGGTAATAGGGAGACATAGAAAGGAAGTGTGTGGTCCAAACTGGTCTGAGAAATAAAAGCAAATAAAGAAAATGAAAAGAAAGAAACACTTATCAAATGAGCAAACTCATTTTACTCATTTTGTGGACAGGAAATGTCTTAGGGAAAAGAAATTTTTATACAGGGTTACTGGTGAACCTCATGAAATGGGAATAAAAGAAGAGAGTACATCTGGGTAAGGTGCTTCCTGCCTGAATTCCTAGCTACTATGGAGGCTGAGACAAAGGGATTGCCTGAGCCCCAGGAATTTGAGTCCAGCCTGGGTAGTGAGACCCTGTCTTAAAAGAAAAAATTTACAATACCTGCAAACAGAATTGTTAAAATTACTTTTCCTTTATGATTTTATAATGCCTCCCAAGATAAATAGAAAGAGGCTATTACTTGCAACTGATTATAGAAATATACAGTAATTTGAAGTACACTGAACATAACATTATAGGTCCTAAAGGACCTTGAATCAGAGCAAGAATAGTTGGATCCTCAAAGCTTTGAACTATTTTCATTTCTTTTGATAATACCCATTTTATACAACATACCATGCTGCTCATTTTTATTTTATTTTGCGTAGTGCTCTCACAATAAATAGATGTTTAAAATATATTCTTAAATATGACTTTATTATGTCTTAAGGGCCAAAAGTTTTCTTGGGGAGCTTATCTCAATTTTACAATGGAAATAGAGTGTGCAGGGAACAGAATGTTAGTGATGCCATTCATTAACTAATATCTGCATGCACAAATGTAACAAAAGGAAATTTTCTCTTGTGTTCTAGAGTCACAGAATTTTGAGGATAGAAGAAATCTTAGAAGTGATAAAATATAATCAATTCCTAATGCATAAGTCCCTGATAATCTGCTTATTTATTATCAGTGCTAGTACACTCTGTATGTCCAGGCCAGCTGTAATTCTCCTTTGCAAAGCTAATCTTTCTTAGTTTAAACAAAAAAAATGCTTCTGTCTCCTATCATATTTACTATTGATTTTAGGACTACCACATGAAGAAATGTGGATGACAGCATTTATTTTCTCAGATACTTGTAATTTGTATATATATGCTCTCTATTTCCAAATTCTTTTTTTCCATTTTGGATCAAGATTGGGGCTTGAACTCAGGGACTTGTGCTCTTGCTTGGTGTTTTTTTGTTTGTTTTGTTTGTTCGCTCAAGACTACTGCTCTATGACTTGAGACACTTCTCTACTTTTAGCTTTTTGGTGATTAATTGGACATAATAGTCTCATATTCTTTCCTGCCCAGGCTGACATTGTTGTGATCCTCAGATCTCAGCCTCATTAGTAGTTAGGATTACAGGTGTGAGCCACTAGCACTTGGCTCTATTACCAAATTCTAAGACTCTTTTTTTTTTTTTGCCAGTCATTGGGCTTGAACCAAGGGTCTAGGCGCTGTCCCTGGACTCCCTGTGCTCAAGGCTAGTGCTCTACCACTTGAGCTACAGCTCTACTTCAGGCTTTTTCTGTTTATATGATACTGAGGAACTAAGCCCAGGGCTACATTCTTGCTCAACAAGCACTCTGCCACTAAGCCACATGCCCAGCCCTTGTTGTTGTTGTTGTTTTTTTTTTAAAGAAAACAATATTTGATAAATATTGATTGTTAAGGGGCTGGGCATATGGCCTAGTGGTAGAGTGCTTGCCTTGTGTACATGAAGCCATATATATGTATATATGCATCTATATAGTTAAATTATTTGTTTGTACCTTAGTCATCTTTTGAAAGATGTAGGGTACAGTTTTCTAATCATAAAAGATTTACTGAATTCTTCCTGACATAGCTTCATAACTTTAATATTGTGTGTGTATGTGTGTATGTGTATATATGTATGTGTATGTGTGCACTAATTGGGGCTCTTGAATTGAGGGTGCTGGTCCTGAGGATTTTTGCTTTACTACTTGAGCTCCATTTCTGGCTTGTTTGGTGGTTAATTGGAGATCAGAGTCTCACGGACTTTACTGCCCAAGGCTGGCTTTGAACCATGATCTTCAGATCTCAGACATCTGGGTAACTAGGATTCTAGGTGTGAATCACTGGAGCTTTTATTTTTAAATATTCTTTTAAATGGACATTCCTGAGTTTTTAACCTTTGATAGAACTGTTGTATACATTTCTTCCTTTTCCCCAAACTAATATCTTTGTATTAGAGCTCACTCTTGGTGGCTATTAGCCATATGTTTTAATTTAAAGATTGAAATGTATCTGCCTTTCTCAGTTTATTATTTTCTTTTATTGCTTAGGATATTAGCTGCAATGAAATACAGGTCCTTCCCCAACAAATGGGAAAGTTACAGTCACTTCGAGAGCTGAATATAAGAAGAAATAATCTTCATTCTTTGCCTGATGGTAAGATGCTCTCTACTTCTACTTCTATGGATATGAAAGTAGTTATGCAATATTTAAATTAATTATTTCTCATTTTTGCACAGAACTAGGTGATCTTCCCTTAGTCAAGCTGGATTTTTCTTGTAATAAAGTGACTGAAATCCCAGTTTGTTACAGGAAGCTACATCATTTGCAAGTAATAATTTTGGATAACAATCCACTGCAAGTACCACCAGCACAGGTTTGTTTTGAGAATATGGAAAATGCTTCTTCTCACTTTTATTCATAATTCTATCTCTGTTAAAAATGCCAATCAAGGATCTAAAGGATTTCTTTTATAGAAATGAAATGGCTTTTTGACTTTGGTAGGAAGCCCCAGATTAGTATTTTGGAAACCCAGACATCAGCTTTCTGCTTGATTATGGGTTTTGTTGTTTTGAACTCAAGGCCTGTGATTACTCATTAGGTTCTTTACTACTTAAACCACACCTCTAGCCTGAATTTTGCTGGCTATTTTGGAGATGGAGTCTACTCAATTTTTTATGCCATCTATTTACCTTAAAGAATAGTTATATTCTTAGGTTTTTGTCCCTCAGTTTGTGGTCCATATGAAGTACCTCTTGCCTCTGCATAAGACTGGAGTTTACTCTTTTTTTAATTTTTTTTTCAAATTTTTATTATCAAACTGATGTACAGAAAGGTTACAGTTTCATATGTTAGGCACTGGATATATTTCTTGTACAGTTTGTTACCTTGTCCCTCATACCCCCCTCCCTCCTCCCCCTTTCCCTCCCCCCCCCACGGAGGTGTTCAGTTCACTTACACCAAACAGTTTTGCAAGTATTGCTTTTGTAGTTGTTTGTCTTTTTTTACCCTGTGTCTCTCAAATTTGGTATTCCCTTTCAATTTCCTGCATCCAATACCAGTATACATGGTTTCCAATATACTCAGATAAGATTACAGAGATAGTGTAGGTACAACCACAGAAAGGTGATACAAGAAAATCATCAATAATAGAAGCTACAGATACACATAGGACGTTGAAAGTAGTTACAACTGTTTCCATAACATGGAGTTCATTTCACTTAGCATCATCTTATGTGTTCATTAGGGTATAGCTATTGGGCATTGTGATGCTCTGCCTAAACCTGTACTGATTATTCCCAATAAGGGAGACCATAGAGTCCATGTTTCTTTGGGTCTGGCTCAATGGAGTTTACTCTTTAGGGAAGCGCTGCCCAATATTACTTTCTATGGTAGTGGAAATATTCTGTGTCTGTGTTCTCTATTATGATAGCCACAGTGGCTGTTGAGAACTTGAATGTTTATAGTGTGATAGAAGAATGAAACTATTGTAACCAGAGTTTTAGACCCCAGAGCTCAACTCCTGAAGTTGTACTTGTTAGGTCTGGCTATGCATCTCTACATGCCAAATAGAGATGGGAAGGGAAGAGAAGGGAGATTTATTATGTAACATATACATGACATGAGAAGAAGGTACTTCTGGACATCTTCACTTATTTTCAGGGTACAGACATTTGCCTTAGGTTAAATAGGGAGAATTAGGGCAGAGGGTGAGAAAGTACTCATAGCTAAAATAGTTACAAGTGAAAGAAGTGTTCAGAGGTGGTTAGTGGTGGCTAAAGGTGGCATCATAGGTGGTCTGACAGTCTACTCTCTCACATTTGGTCAGGTGAGGCCTCAGAGAATTGTTGATATCTAGCAGTTGTTCTGGTCTTCTGTCTGCTCTTTTCTGGTTCCCAAAACAGTTAAAAAGTGATGGCAGGAAAGACACAGATAGAAAATTGAGGTGTCTGGGATACTTAGTCTTTATTCTGCTTCCTAGTCATTGTTTCTCAGCAAAAGCAGCTTTTATCATTTTATTTAGATATGCTTGATTTACATTTATATAGCCACATGTGGCTAGTTGTTACCATATTGTACGGTACAGCTACAAGATATTGAAATGCAGTCAAGTGTTACAAAACCCTAAAATCAGATTCATGTGCCTGAAAAGCAGCAAACACCAGCAGTGAACATAGGGTACCTTGAGTAGAGAGAGCCTAGTGAAGAAGGTACAAATTGAGGAGGTGGGGGCAAGTCTTCCTCAAATCCACCTTCCCCCAGCAAGCATGATTGTGGGATATATAAGGGTACAGAAAGAAGATTTAGTTTCATGTGTTTTTGATAAAATCAGTGTGCTCAGTCTTCTTGATTCCAGTGAACATCTGGTAGAATATTGAGCAATCTGTGGTTCTGCAAATCAAGTGTGTAAATCATCCTATGAATACTGTTATTTCATTTTTCTATAACAAAGATAACACTGTACACTGGATAATTACAGAAATAGAAACAGGGGACCATTAGGTTGGCTTGATGAAAGCATGTGATTATATCAGTATGTTTTCAAAGTTTAACAAGGAGCTGGGCACTGGTGGCTCACGCTTGCCATCCTGAGCTACTTAGGAAAGCTGAGATCAGAGGATCGTGGTTTGAAGCCAGCCTGGGCAGGAAAGTCCATGGGACTCTTATCTCCAATTAACTACCAGAAAACAATAAGTGGAGCTGTGGCTCAAAGTGGTAGAGTGCTAACCTTGAGTAGAAAAAATCAGGGATAGCGCCAAGTCTTTGAGTTCAAGCTCTACAATCACCACCAAAAAATATAACTAGGGAGCAAGAATGGCTCAAGACTCTTAGAAGAGTAAAATTTTATTAATTTTTGTTATGGGGCCTTGATTATACAGATACAAGTATGAGCGATCATTGGCAGAGTGAGACCCCATGCTCCAAACAATGAATGCTTACATACTAAGTGACGAGATTCTCTGGTAGACTTCCCTCTTAGACTCCAGAATGCATACTTCTTTTTCATCCATCTCAGGCAGAATCGATGGATTCCTTCTGTTATAAACTGATTGACTCAGGAGAAAAGACCAAAGTCACATGATGAAATAGCAGTCTATGTTGTATCACCTGATAGATGGATGCTCACCATTAGTAAACTTCCACCTCATATACAAAGCTTCCCACTGGCTATGCTGCAGGAATAATAACAACACAGAGACTGAAACACTAAAAGGCTTTCATTAAAACAAGACAGGACACAGTGTTTCCTTTCTTTTGTTTATTTTTTATCCACTTTTTGAAATATTTATAAACCATATATCCAATCCTATAAGGGCTTTATATCTGAAATATATAAGCAGTTCATACAACTTAGTAGAACACAAGTAAATTACCTAATTTAAAAATGGATAAATGGCTCAGATATTTTTTTCAAGAAGACATAAAAATGGCCGAACAGGTATTTGAAAAGATGTTTAATATCATTAATTGCTAGGAAATTTGCTAAGGGACTAACTCTCAAATATATTCACAGTACACAAAACAGTTATGTGCTGTGAGGGGAGGCTGGCCCGAGGCACCTGAGCACCCCATCCACACACAAAACAGTTATGTGAAGTGATGAGTATGTCAATTAGTTTGGCTTTGATAATCCTTTCATAATGTATAATAGAGCAAAACATCATAGTGTACACACTAAATACATACAGGATTAATTTGTCATTCATGTTTCAGGAAAGCCAGGGAGAGAAAGAGGGAGAAAACCAGAACATTTGCAGCAGTCCTGGAAACTAACACATCTTAAATTAGTTTCTTAAAAGGAGGAGAGAACAATTCCAACTTTCTACACTCAAATTGTTTGTCAACAATGAGACAGGAAAAAGTTACAAGCATGTGAAGTCTTATACAGTTTAATTCCCATGTACCCTAATCAGAGTGTGCAATACCATTTGTTTTGCAAAACTTATTTCATTTTTTAAATTATGTACATATATTTCTAGGCTAAAAATGAAAGTTAATCTGGGTACCAGTGGCTGTCTCTTGGTATCCTACCTAGCTAGACAGGAAACTGAGGTCTGGAGGATTAGGGTCAAGGCCAATGTGAGCAAGAAAGTTTACTAGCCTTCATCTCCAGCAAATTAGCAGGACTTGGAGGGATCATAGAATGCCAGCTTGTGAAGCTGAAGAAGTGAGTTCAGACCCAAGTACTGCCAAATAAATTATCATTTACAGAAGAAACAGTTCAATAGCATTTAATTTGATAATGAAAAGTAACTGCTTATTTAATTTGGAAGCCAATCCCTATTATTTAGCACTTTTTGGTGTGTGTGGGGTGGGGGTGAGGGGGTGCTGGTACTAGGGCTTGAATTCAAGGACCTCTAGTTTTCATTCAGCTTTTTTGCTTAAGGCAAGTGCTATACCACCTGAGCCACACTTCCAATGTTTGATTTTTGCTTTTGGAGGTAAGAGTCACATGGACTTTTCTTTGTGGGCTGGCTTTGAGCTTCAGTCCTCAGATCTCTGTCTCCTGAGTAGCTAGGATTATGGCTGTGAGACACCAGCCCTTAGCTTTCCTATTTAGCACATTTTAATTGATAATTTATTAATTGAATGTTTTTTTTTTTTGCCAGGCCTGGGGCTTGGACTTAGGGTCTGAGCATTGTCCCTGGCTTCTTTTTGCTCAAGGCTAGCACTCTGCCACAGTGCCACTTCTGGCCATTTTTTGTATATGTGGTGCTGGGGAATTGAACCCAGGGCTTCATGTATATGAGGCAAGCACTCTTTGCCACTAGGCCAAATCCCCAGCCCTGTATGTTCTTTTTAAATGAAAAGAATTCAGTAATCAAGTCAGACTTAGTATCTATTTTAGTCAATATGTTAATTTTTATGAAGCATTTTTCCTTTTCACTTGGAATTACACTTTGTTATTAATGTGCATGTCTATTTTCTTTGTTGATTGTGTTTTCATATACTATCAGGCTTTATGGATCTTTAAAACAAGTTATTTTCATTAGAAGTCTTGAGAGATTTATTTGACCTTATTCACAATGACTGAAATTAACCTTTGTAAAGCTGACTTTGCCTCATTTTCCATCTTTTTTACACAAAATTCCTTCTTTCATGTAGTTTTTTTACCCCTTATTGTTCCTTTCCTCCATGAACAATGAAATAAATTTCTCATAGTATTTCAACAAGTTCATTCTCTTACATTTCTGCTATCTTTATGGTAGCCTTCTGTCAATGTTTGTATACTTTTTAGTGGTTCTGAGATTACCTTAAGTAATTACATATATTATTTGTTCTGCTCTCAAAAATCTAATTAATGATGTTTTTTTTTTGAATGAAGACGACTACAATGGGTTGTAAATGTTACATTGTTGAATGGCTTTTGCACTTTCCTTTTAACAAGTAAATGAAATGCAGAAAAATTAATTTATGTTTCTCAATAAAAGCAAAGACATGGTAAAAGAACACTGATTTGTAGCAGTAGCATCAGATTTTTGGATCTAGTGACAGAGTACAATTTATTCAAGTATGCAAAGTGTCAAGACTGAGGTCTCAACATAATTTGAAATTATTGAAATACATAAATAATAGACATGCCATTATATATGAAACTATATGACAATCTATTTCATTATTTATTGACAGATATGTTTAAAGGGTAAAGTGCACATATTTAAGTACTTAAATATTCAAGCATGTTGTAGAATGGATAAGAAACCAGATTCCCTTGATCTTCCATCGCTGAGTAAAAGAGTGCCATCTCAGCCTCTCACAGACAGGTAATGTAATATTCTCCTAGTACCACATGATAATAGTTGTCCCATGTTTTAATAATAGGTATTTCTTAATCTTAGAATATTCAAAATATATTTAGCCTGATTGGCCAAATGTTAACATCAGTAATTGGCTGAAGCTAAATATCATAGAACGAACTTTGTAATACGAGAGTAAATTTGAACTATTTTTGCAGATAATTCTTATTTCAGTATTGAAAGTGTAAAGGTAAATGTTTGGTATAGTTTAGAAACACTAATTTCTCAGTTGTAACACCTGTTTATTTCCTTTTGTCATAACTGTTTTCTGCATTTGTAATAGCAAGTAGAATTTGACTTTGAACTGAGGTTGGTGGAAGAATGAGACATTTTTGGAAGTACCTTTCTTTCTTTCATCATATTTTCTCTTTTTTGTGTGGTGTCAGCAGGGTCCAGCCTATGCAAGTGCTTTGCAATTGTGCTACATCCCAGGTTCTTTGTCATATTCTTTATGTCCAGATCAAAGATGATGTATCATTAACAAAAAACAAAAAACAAACAAAAAAAAAGATGATGTATCATAGATGTTATCTATGCTTTTGGTGTTTTCTTCCTTGTGAGATTTTAATATGGTACCCCACCTCTTTGTTTATACTGGGGTTTGAACTCAGTTCCTCATGTTTGCTAGGTAGGAGCTCTTATCACTTGAGCTACATCACAGTCCTGATATCCTTTTGTGATGTAGATTAGTCTGAATGATTATATGAAAATAGAATTTCACGCACTACTATGGATAACTTTGAATGGACTGATACTACAGAAAGCAATCTTATGTGTCTGGCTAAATTATTTCAAGGGTTATCATTGCATACACGATAAAGTTGTATATTGCTTTGAATGGTAGTATTGTAATACCACTGCTAAGATGATATGTTCTTGAATTCTTAGATAGGACTTTTCCTTGAATACTTCTCCTGCTTTGAGTAGAATTAAATATTTTGATACTAGATTTAATTCCTAAGGAGTATTTCGGGTTTTTTTCCTTTGTTTTTGCCAGTCCTGGGGCTTGAAATCACTATTCCTGATCTTCTTTTTCTGCTCAAGTCTAGTACTCTACCACTTGCCACAGTGCCATTTCGGGCCTTTCCTGTTTATCTGGTACAGAGGAATCAAACCCTCGGCTTCCTGCCTGCTAGACACGCACTCTACCACTAAACCATACTCCCAGTCCTCCTACTATTTTGTCAAATATTATGAATTAGAGAAAACTCAGTAAAATTGGAATTAATACCTATGCTAGTCTCTTAGTCTGGTTTGCACTTATTTGAGTATGAAAACATAATGACATTTACTGTTTTCATCATTTATGGTAGAAATACCTGTTGAATGCCTACTGCTATATTCAGGTTTTGTGTTAAATAACGTACATGTTTTTCTAGGTCCTCATGGAGCTTATAGTCTTGTGGAGGAGTCAATAAATAAAGCAAGAATACATATTCTTAGTCTACTTTGTGATCTATAACAAAATATCTGAGGCTAGATAATTAATAAACAATAGAAGTTTATTTGAATAATGATTTCAGGGGCTAGGAAGTTCAAGATAGAAGTGTTTTATTTGGTGTTGTATTGCTGTGTCACAGACAGAAGGGCAAAAGAGAGAGAGAGGGGATGTGGGAGTCAAATTTTCTCTTAGAGTAAACATATTTCCATCATAAGTAACACATTTCCACAAAAACAAAATCCATTCAGAAGGGCACAGTGCCTATGACTTAAGTAACACCAATTAGGCCCCACACTGTGCAAGAATTAAATTTCCAACACATGAACTTTGGTGGCACATTGAATCTATAGTATGCACACTCCTACCCACACCCTCCTGCCCCATAGATGGTCTTCTTCATATAGTAATTCAATGTAGCATTTTTTGACTTTCTGATGCCTTTACAAGGAGCCATATGTTGACTTTTTTCTTTTCCTGGCATAGTGTATGTGGTATTGTATTGGCTCCTGATACTGGGAAGCCACTGTGATCTGCAGCAACTCAGCCATCAGGTCAAAAGAGTGACCAACCAATACCCATCATGGACTATGTGGTTAAGCTGTGATGTTCAGTAGGCAGATGTGTTACATGCACTTTCATATTTTAATATTTTCAACTTATGTTGGTTTTATTGCTACTTTAGTACACATGTATGAAATATATATATGCACATATATGTAAAACTGAGGTGAGTACTGTAAAATCAAAGACCGTATTTTAAGATTTCAGTCAGGTATGTCTCTTTGGAAGTTAAGAAAATCCAATTGTGTGAAGAGTGTGGAGTAAGTCATCTGAGGCAGAAAAAGTGTGAAGCTGTAGACCAGGAACAAATGGGATTTGCTAGGGTTTTAGCAGGACACTTCGTTTAGGAGAGGAATTAAAGCATAGTGATTAAGATCTGGGAAACAAATTTATAGTGGTCTTTGCAAATGTTGTATGCTTAAGTAAATTATCTCCATTTTTTGCCAGCCTCAGGGGCCTTACTTATAAAATGAGAGAATACCATCCATCTGCTAAAGTTTGCAACAGAAATACAAAAGGCATTCTCTTAAAACAATTAGCACAGTTCCTCACATATAAGTGGTCGTTACAAAATGTATGGTAAACTTACACATTAAAGTGAAGAACTATTGATTCTTAGGTGGTATATTTTGAAATTCAAAAATTGGCAGGGTTAGCTCTAGCCTCACACCAAAAGAACAACCTATACAATGTTTTACAATGCTTGTGTGTATGTCTTGTCTTAATTGTTAGATGAGCATTGTTTATTACAAATAAGCGTGGTTTTCGACCAAATGAAGAACTGTGCAAAGTTTAAAAACATTTGTTACACCAACCAGAATGATAGGTCTTTTATCAAGATGTTGTTTTTAGCAAGGCAGTCTGCTTTTTTGAATCCTTCAGGAGAAATAGGTTCTTTATTTTCCCCATTGGTGCTGCTTTTATTTAAACGCCTCCTTTTTTTTTTTTTTTGGCCAGTCCTGGGCCTTGGACTCAGGGCCTGAGCACTGTCCCTGGCTTCTTCCCGCTCAAGGCTAGCACTCTGCCACTTGAGCCACAGCGCCGCTTCTGGCCGTTTTCTGTATATGTGGTGCTGGGGAATCGAACCTAGGGCCTCGTGTATCCGAGGCAGGCACTCTTGCCACTAGGCTATATCCCCAGCCCGCCTCCTTTTTTTTAACAGTCTTTTTTAATTAAACTTTCTTCTTTATCGTCAAAGTGTGATACAGAGGGGTTACAGATTCATATGTAAGGCAATGAGTACATTTCTTGTTCAAATTGTCATCTCCTCCCTCATTTCCCCCCCTCTTCCCCCTCTCCCTCTCCCCCTAAGAGTTGTGCAGTTGATTTACACCAAATGGTTTTGCTTTTGGAATGGTTTGTCTTTTTGTCCTTTGTCTCTCAATTTTGATATTCCCTTTCCCTTCCCCAGTTCTAATACCCATATAAATAGTATCGAGGGTATTCGGATGTGATATAGTGGTAGCAGGGTACAACCACAGGAAGGGAATACAAGAGAAACAAAACTAAACCAACCAACCAAACAAATAAATAGAGAAGAAAAAAAAACAAAAAAAATACAAAAGGTATGGTTTCACATGGCATGTTGATAATAATTACAACACAACAGTGGTATAACTCTTGTTTCCGTAACGTGGAGTTCATTTCACTTGGCATCATCTTAGGTGATCATATGGGTGTAGCTATTGGGGTATTTTGATCTACCATGACTAGCCTGATCATGTACTAGCTATTCCATATGAGGGACACCATAGGGTTTATATTTCTATGGGTCTGGGTCACTTCACTTAATATGATTTTTTTCCAAGTCCTTCCATTTCCTTACAAATGGGGCAGTGTCATTTCTTCTGATGGATGCATAGAATTCCATTGTGTATATATACCACATTTTCCTGATCCACTTGTCTACTGAGGGGCATCTAGGTTGGTTTCATATTTTAGCAATGACAAATTGTGCTGTGATGAACATAGTTGTGCTGGTGGCTTTAGTGTGGTCTTTTGGGAAGATGCCCAAAAGTGGGGCTGCTGGGTCATAGGGGAGTTCGATGTTTAGCCTTCTGAGGAACTGCTTTCCAGAGAGGTTGAAAAAGTTTGCATTCCAATCAACAATGTAGTAGTGTTCCCTTTTGGCCACATCCTCTCCAGCATTTGTTATTGTTGGATTTCCTGATAATGGACATTCTTACTGTTTTGAGATGGAATCTTAATGTTGTTTTGATTTGCATTTCTTTTATGGCCAGTGATGTAGAACACTTCTTCATGTGTCTCTTGGCACTTCTAATTTCCTCTTCAGAGAAGTTCTTTTTTAGGTCTTTAGCCCATTTGTTGAGAGGACTGTTGGTTCTTTGATTATTTGTTTTGGGGGGATTTAATTTTTTGAGTTCTGTGTATATTTTGGATATAATGCCTTTGTCCATTGTATGGCTGGTAAAGATCTTTTCCCAATCTGTGGGCTTTCTGTTTATCTTGTAAGCTCTGCAGTTTGATACAGTCCCACTTGTCCAACCTTTCTTTGATTTGTTGCGTTTCCTGGCCTTTGTTGAGGACGTTTCTTCCAGTGCCAAGGAGTGCTAGAGTTTCTCCTATTCCTTCTTGTAGTGTTTTCAGGATATCTGAATTTAGAGAAAAAGATTCTTGTTAACAGTTGATACTTTATACTAGACGAAGGGAAATATTGCATGAATGACATGAAAATCCTTTCATAGGAATGTTTCTGGTATATTCTCCCTCCAGTCCTTAAGGTTCTGAAGCTTGCTTTCCTTTATCTAGGAAAATTATAGGGCAAGCTGCACTGTCTATGTAAGAACAAAATTCTAACTGCCCTTAGGGTTTCTGTTTCCATAGTATGGAAGATTTTTATCCGAATAAAAATCATGGACCTGACTCTGGAATTGGGAGTGATAATGGAGAGAAACGATTATCTACAACAGAAGTGAGTCTTTGCCATTACAGATCTAACTTATTCTACAATTTCATTATAGCGTTCAGAAAAACGTTTGCATGTATTTGAGTTGCAAATAAGATCATGATTATATTTTATTATTTCACATAACAAATGCAAAATCCTTACTTGTTTTAAAATCAGAAAAGGCATTTTTAACATAGTTTTGGTTTGAAAACTAGAGAATGTCTAATTCATATGTTTAGTTAAAGCAATTTAATTTTATCATAGATTTCACATGCCTAGTTTGTATTTGATACTTGTTCTGTATAGCCTTCAGATGATGATACCATCAGCCTTCACTCTCAAGTGTCAGAATCAAATAGAGAACAAACATCAAGAAATGATAATCATACAATAGGAAGCAAGAATGATTCCCAGAAAGGTAATTAATGTGGTATCTGCTCTTTTTATTTCATGTACACCGCCCTTATTAAAGACAGGGTTTTAAAATTAAAATGTTTTCAGCTAACTCTTATAGTGAGAAAATAACCTTTTATTCTAAGCACTACAGTGTTAAGAGTATTTTCTGTTATATTTTAAAATACATGTGAATTTGCTTTTAGACCAGGAGGTGTATGATTTTAGTGACCCCAGTACAGAAGATGTAGCTGTTCCTGAACAAGGAGATATACATATTGGATCATTTGTCTCTTTTCTTAAGGTAAATAAACAGTGAACAAATATTAATGAAGTGTTCTACTTGACCTTACAAAAGTAGACTGACATACAATTTTAAATTATTTTCTTTTATATAAGGGAAAAGAAAAGTGCTCTGAAAAATCTCAGAAAAATGAAGATATGGGAAATGAGAAAAGGTAAGCATAGAGGAACTCTCAAATTGAAATGTTAGGGGCTGGGAATGTGCTTGCCTAGCATGCATGAATCCCTGGGTTCGATTCTTCGGTACTTTATCAACAGAAAAAGCTGAAGTGTCACTGTGGCTCAAATGATAGAGCACTAGTCGTGAGCAAAAGAAGCTCAGGGACAGTGCCCAGGCCCTGAGTTCAAGACTAGGACTGGCAAAAAAGTAATATTACTTATGAATACTTGAACTGTCCATTATGCATTCCAACTGAAATTTTTATAGGACTTTTTGCTCATTTCTGTTTTATTTTCATAATTAGCAAGTACCTCATCTCTGAATTCCTTAATTAAGCCCAGAGTAAATATTTAAGCCTGTTTATAACATACAGTATATTACTTCCATGAAGTATAATAATAGTATCTCCTGTTTTACTGATCCATTCTTGATTCATTCTAATCCATTACTTGATCCATTCATCTACTGAGGGGCATCTCGTTTGGTTCCATATTTTAGCTATGGTACATAATGCTGCAATGAACCTGATGGTGCTGGTAGCTATAGAATGGCCTTCTTGGGCTGGGAATATGGCCTAGTGGCAAGAGTGCTCGCCTTGTATACATGAAGCCCTGGGTTCAATTCCCCAGCACCACCTATATAGAAAACGGCTAGAAGTGGCGCTGTGGCTCAAGTGGCAGAGTGCTTGCCTTGAGCAGAAAAAAGCCAGGGACAGTGCTCAGGCCCTGAGTCCAAGGCCCAGGACTGGCAAAAAAAAAAAAAAAAAAAAAAAAAAAAAAAGAATGGCCTTCTTTGTGATCCTGTGGGTAGATGCCCAAAAGTGGGGTTGCTGGGTCAAAGGGGAGCCCTATGTTTAGCCTCTTGAGAAACCTCCATACTGCTTTCCAGAGTGGTTGAGCAAGTTTAAACTCCCACCAACAGTGTCGTAGCATTCCCTTTTGGCTACATCTCTGCCATATATTTGCATATTTGATCTTGGCTTACCCTGATTAACACAATGGTTTCCATTCCATCCATATTTTAATAAATGACTTTCATTTTTGTTTATGGCTGTGTTTTATTCTATGGTGCATACATGTACTATATTTTCTTTATTCATCTGTTTTTGAGCACTTCAGCTGATTCCTCACTTTGGCTGTTGCGAATAGGAGCATAAGTAGACAAGTATCTTTCTTGTATATAGATTTAGCTTTCTTTTGATTTATGTCCAATAGTCATTTGGTAGTCATAAATAGGTTTGTTTCTAGTTTTTGAGGAGTCTCCATACTGATTTTCATAATAGTTACATAGTTTACAATCCCATCATCAGCTTATCCTGGTTCATTTTTCCCTGCATCCTTACCACAATTGGTTGTTTTTGAATGATTGCCATTGTGATTGGGAGAGATGGAATCTTAGTATAGATTTGATTTGAATTTCCTTTATGGCTCAAGATGTTGAATATTTTTACATGTATCTTTTAGCTCTCTGTGTTTCTTATGAAAAATATCCAATTCATTTTCCTATTTTCTAATTGGATTATATGTTCTTTTGCTATTTAATTTTTTGAGTTCTTTGATATGAATACTTTATCTGATGAATAGCTGGTGAAATATTCTCCCATTCTATGAGCTCTCCCCACCCCCCCACCTATTTCTCTCTTCTTTCAGGTTCTATGGCTTTAATTCAGGGCCTGGGTGCTGTACATGGGCTTTCATGTTCAAAGCTAACACTCTACGCCTTGATCCACAGTTCCACTTCTCACTTTTTAACAAATAGTTAATTGGAAATAGGAGAGTCCTACAGTCTTTTTTTCCGGGTTGTATATGACAGTATTTTCTTCTTTTCTGTTAAAAGTTGAATAGCATTCCATTGTATATGCATTTTCTTTATCCATTTCATAACCCAGGTACATCTGGGTTGGTTCAGTATTTTGATTAATGTGAACAATGCTGGCAACAAAGAAGAGAATGAATTTTTCTAAAAAAGATATCATATCTGTTTTTGCATATACCCAGGAATGAAATTGCTGCATCATATCCCATAGACTTTTATGCCCTGGTTGGCTTCAAACTGCAATCCTCAGATCTCAGTCTCCATAGTAGCTAGGATTACAGGTGTGAGCCATCGGTGCCTGGCCTTTAGGTTTGATCTTTTAATGGATCCCAAGAGGTAATATTAGGTAATGTTATATCAGCTATTAAGCAACTCTGATATCATTTTTATTTATATTTTTGTGCCAATTCTGGGAGTGTCACTGCACTTTAGTGCTCAAGTCTAGCGTTCTACCACTTGAGTCACAACTCCATTTCGGACTTTTTTGTGTTTAATTGAAGATAAGAGTCTCATGGACCTTCCTGCCTAGTCTGGTTTTGAACCACGATGTTTACTCCTCAGCCTCCTGAGTTGCTAGGATTGCAGGTGTGAGTCATTGGTACTTGGCTGTTTATTTTATATTAAATTGTACTCTTAAGATTTTATTCTTCTATTACTGTCCCACTTAATGAAATTACAAAAGTTGCCTATACTTGAGACTTACCATTATTATGTTAGATGTAGTAAAGTACAGCCATTTTCCAGCGGCTTACATCAGTAATCCTAGGTATTAGGAGCCTGGGTGAGATCTAAGGATCATGACTCAAAGCCAGTCAAGGAAGAAAAAATATTGAGACTCTATATCCAATTAACCAGCCAAACCCAACCCAAAAAACAAACCAAACAAATAAAAAAACAAAAACCACTAACAACCCTGGAGTGGAGGTGTGGTTGAAGTGGCATAGCAGCAGCTGTGGTTGAAAAAGCTTATCAGGAGTGTGAGGCCCTGTGTTCATAGGTGTGGCTGACATGGTAGAAAAACAACTGTGAGTGGTTAAGCCAAGCAAGTGTGTAAGGCCGTGAGTTCAAGCCAAGTATTGGCACACATACAAAAAGATTCAAATGTTTGTGATTTGGCATTGTATTTTTGAATGAAATATTTTGGGGAAAAATAATTTGAATTTAGGGAATAGTTTATTTCAAAATGTCTTTCCTTTAAGGGTTGAAAGGATACATTTTAATTAGCAAATTTGCAAATCTTATTTGAAACATTTTTGTATTTTTTTGTTTAAACTGTTTACTATATTTTATTTAGAAATTTTAAAAATAAAATTGAATAAACTGCCAAAGGTGGTATAGCTCATTAATATGAACAATTTCAGTACAGCTTTTGTTTATAAAGACAGGCCATATAGAGCTTTATAGTTCTTATTATGCTCAACATTTAACAAAATGCATCATTAGTATGGCCATTACACATTTTAGAAACTTAAAAATGATAGTTTGTTTCGCTATTATTTGTTAGCCATTCATTAGTATGTCCCATTTTAGATGGAGTAGAGAATGTGGATGTTATTTCCTATCCTTTATTTCTTTAAGTATTTTACAAGGACACACATATTTTAACTTTTATCAGTAACAGTGCTTTTCTTTCCATTTCTTTATTTTGACATAAAATACAATCTGCCTTAATTTTTGGATGACCATATTTGTGTCATCTTTCAGACTTGAAAAAGAACAGTTACTTGCAGAAGAAGATGATGAATTGAAAGAAGTAACTGATTTGAGGAAAATAGCTGCACAGTTATTGAAGCAAGAACAGAAGAACAGGTATTCTTTTTAATAATGAATTTTAATAGGCAAATTTTATAATTATTAAAACAAATTATTTAAAGATCATCAAAATATATTAATTTTCAAGTAATCATAGGGCCCCATTAAAAGGTATTTTCAAATGACTGCTAAAATACAATAAGAAATTCTTAGGAGAGAAATGTAAAATTATATATACAACTGAGAGAATATATTGACATAGTTACTTTATGTATTTTTGTGGTGGAGCTCACACTCAGTCTCTTGGATGCTAGGAAAGCAGTCTATCACTAGTGTCCACTTCCTCCCTAATCTCTATTTTTTAGATCAGTTAGGTGTTTATTATTCCTGTGTGATTAACCCTAATACCTAGTTTATTGGTTTATCCAATGTAACACACAGTAAAATTATACTGTAAGTATTTTTTCTAAGTTCATGCCTTATTTAGCAAGTATATGTTTTGTTTTTCTCTTCTCATTACTTAGTCCTTATGTATAAGTATAAACTTCTTAGAATTGAGCTGCATTAGGTAGTGGTTGATTAAATCAGTGTGGTGATTTAAGAGCACAAGATCAGTTTCATCTTGATCAAGGGCTAATTTTCATACAGGTTAGAGTTTTTCCAAATACATGTTTTTGTTAATCAGGACAACATGGTGAATGAGTATAAAGTCAAATGAAGTACATTTTGAGTATAGGAAAAGGTTCAAGTACTGCTCAGGGTCAGCTGTTGTTATCATCTTCATATACTGTGAGTAATATATTTTTAGTTCCAAAATAATAGAGTTTTGTGATCATTTTAGAGAATAAATTTGGTACATTTATTATGCATAAGTAATTGTATTTTATGTTTAACATGACAATTTTTGAGACGTTTCAAATTTTAAATACACTGGCATTTGTTTAAGTATGCTTTGAAAAATACTGTTAGATTTTATCAGCTGGGTAGGGTCATGCAGGTCCCAAATCCTATCACTCAAGAGGCTGAGACAGGAGATTGAGCAGTTTAGACCAGCCTTCACTACATACTGGGAACCTGTTTCAAAATCAACAGCCCCCAATAAAGGATTCAGTTGAAGGCTGCTGTTATGTCAAAATGATAGAGTGCTTGCCTAGCACACAAGAGTCTTTTGTTCCATCCTTAATGTTGTAAGAACAAGCAAAAACAAAAACAATAAAACTGATCAAATGACAAATATATAGATTTTAAGAACCATTTTTAGGGAAGTCTAGATAAGGGCTAATGAGATAAGTCCCTATTAAATTGAGTATAATATTTTGCACAGTTACTATACTTGTAGTTAAAAATTTCATACAACTAAATATCACTTACATTTACCCCTTCTTTACATAATTAATCTTCATTCTTAGTTTATGTTTTTCTTATGCCATAACTTTCTGTAAACCTTTTCTAGTAGTTATCATCTAATCATTTCCAGCAATTCATTTCTAATGGTATTTGTGACATTTTTTCAAATATTAGTTGGAGGCTGTGTATAATTACCTCTCTCCAATACAATCTACCTGTTGACCACACTATATGTGGCTTAAGAGATTTGAGGAAGCACACCACTACCTGCTTTGTGGAACTTAAAAAATACTTGTGTGTGTATCTCTTTACCTAGCAGACAAATGAGTTGTATTTAAAATAATAGGAAGAAATTGCTGATTTTTAATTTTTTGATACAATTTTCTTCTCATTGTGTTAAGAATGAAAGTATAAGGCTGGGAATGTGGCTTATTGGTAGAGTGTTTGCCTAACTCAATTCTTCAGTACTACATAAACAGAAAAAGCCAGAAGTGGCGCTGTAGCTCAAATGGGAGAGTGTTAGCCTTGATCAAAAGAAGCTCAAGGACAGGGCCCAGGCCCTGAGTTAAAGCCCTAATTTCAAGACTGGCAAAAAATAAAAAGAATGAAAGTGTATGAGTATATTGTTTTTGATTTTACCATTCCCTTGTATATTACAGAACTTTTTTGATCCTACCATTGTCATATTAGATTTTCATCTATTCCTATGCCTTATTCATTCTAGCATAATACCAGTTAATAGCACATCTTCCATAGGTTGTATTTGTATCATAGTTTGTAATTTGTACAAAAAAGTATCCAGAATCATGCCTTGTTCAAAATTGGTTTACAGTTATATTGTTACTGGTTGTCTCTTGAAAAATTAAACCAAATTTAATAATTAGGAGCTTTTAACTAAAAATTATATGTTATATTAAATTAACTATGGTTTTCTTTAAAATATGTACAAAAGTAATTTCCATCTTTAACTGGTTCCTTTGGAATCATTCTTTTTAGATGCTACCACATATGAACATAAGAACCTTTTTGATGAATATCAGTGACCTTAATGTAATATGTCTAATTTTTGGATGCATTAAAATATTTTTATGACGAATTTACTTATATACTTTTATTCTTAACATTGAGAAAAATATTCATTATTGTATAATCTTAAAAAATCAATATTCTCTTCTCATGATGATAAGCACAATAGTTTTACCTGCTAGATCAAGGATATATAATGTGTATATATATTTTTAATTTTCACAGAGCAGATGTGGAATCTATGTGTTAGGTATTAACACAGTCATTAGAATTTCTTGTTTGTTAGTGTTGAATAGGAATAACTAAATGAATAAGATTACACTCACTCATCAGGTAATAATAACTAGGACTCCTCCTTTGACTGGATTCTGTATTGCTTTAGCTTGCTGCAGTGTAAAGGTGAATGAAATACTAACGCTAGGCTAAAAGCAAGTATGTACTCCAAAACTAGATGTAATTAACAGCTACTCATGTTGCATTCCGTGATGATTTTCTTGTGGCTGTTTTGCCATTTGTTCAGTTCATACTGTTATTTTTTTAACAAAAGTCTTTGATACTTTAAGAAAATTAGCATTATTAGTGCTGAGAATGTGTCTTAGTGGTTGAGTGCTTGCCTAGCATGCATGAAGCCCTGGGTTCGATTCTTCAGCACCACATAAACAGAAAAAGCTAGAAGTGGCACTGTGGCTCAAGTGGCAGAGTGCTACTAGCTTTGAGCAAAAGAAAGCCAGAGACAGTGCTCAGGCCCTGAGTGCAAAGCCCCAGGAAAAAAAAAAGAAAACTTACATTACTAATCGATGGGTGAGATTATCTTAAGAGTGTAGCAAGAGGTCAGAGTACATAATTAATAATCCAAAATAGTGGCAAGGAAGTGGAGACAGAGGAATTGACAGTTCAGGACCATCCTGAAAAATAAGCAAGCAAGCAAACAAAACAAATGTCTTCCTAAAAGCTAGCAACCCACAAAACCAATAACAAAACCAATCTTTAAAATATCAATATCTTAAAAGCAATGTTTCTTTATGAATAAATTCTAGAAATTTTTGTACATCGTACCTATAGTTAACAATACTATGTTAACACTTAAAAATGAGTTAACAGCCAGACACTGGTGGGTCATTCTATAATCCTACTTACTTAGGAGGCTGAAATCTGAGGACTGTGATTCAAAGCCAGTGTGGGCAGGAAAGTCTGTGACACTCTTACCTCAAGTTAACCACCAGAAAACTGAAAGTGACACTGTGGCTCAAAGTGGTAGAGCACTAGACTTGAGCAAGAAAAGTCAGGGATTGTACTCAGACTCTGAGCTCAAGTTCCATGACTGACAAAATATGAGTCAACAGAGCCAGCACTGGTGTCTCATGCCTGTAATCTTACCTACTCAGGAGGTTGACATCTGAGGAGTGCAGTTTGAAGCTAACTGGGCAAGAAAGCCCATGACACTGTTATCTTTAACCACTAAAAAGCCAGAATTGGAACTGTGGCTCACGTGGTAGAGCAGTAGTCGTGAGCAAAGAAACTCGGACAGTCCTCAGGCTCTCAGTTCAAGCTCCAGGACTGGCACCAAAACAAAACTTAAGAGTAGATCTTATGTTCAATATTTTCACCACAGAATATACATTCTTGTTTTCTAGAATGAGAAAATAATCACGGAAGGAGATTAGAATAAAATGTATATCAGAATATTCTCCTTTTTAGTGCTAGCCATCAAAAGGAATATTGTTCATATTAATATGAGAATATAAGAAAGGAAGATCTGTTGAAAAATAAAATAATACTGCTTTACAAATTATTGAGACAGGCCTACAAATTTTCATCAGCTCTACTCATGTTTGTAGGAGTGGTAAATTTTTATCTTACATGTAATAGCATTGGAAAAGTGACTGCTATTTATATTATGATTTTCTCATGTGAATTAAGAAGCAGATATTCAGTAACAAAATAGGATTACTGTCTTAAAACAAGAATTAAAATATATATGGGCTTCTGTAATCAATAGCTTTAAGTTGGCTGATTCTTATTGTATTTTTATTACTTCTTACTTATTCTATAATACTTTCTGTTTTGTCTTTCCTTTTAATAATTATTTTATTTGCTTTTAGGTGTGTCCTGAGGGTTTTTCTTTATTGTGGAAGGATGTGCTTCTGAGTGTGACATAGCTAGATAACAAAAAACAAATAAGAAAAGATAAACAATTAAAGTATAATTAAGGATCATGCAATGTGAAATCAAGACTTTGAGAAATTTATTATTTTTCATTCAAAATTGTAGAAATTATCACATTACCTGTTTTTTTTATTATATCAACATTTCAATCTGAGGAGCATCAATTTGACCTCAATTTGACCTCTAATAGTTTGTTAAAACTATTTGGAGAGTTCTTTCAACTCTTGAAACCTAGCCATTCTTCTTTTCTGCTTCCTTTACTAATGACTTCCTTGTCTTCTCCAAAAACATCATCTTCCTCCCATTTTTTGCTTTGATTGCTATATGTGAAATATGAATATAGATGGAGGCCCTTAAGTTATAGATCATCATTCAGTGACAAACTCTTCCAGAGGACCAGAGCAGCAGGACGGAAATCAAGGTATCTAGAGTTGGTGGAAGCCTTAAGTATTAAGGGGCTAGGTTCATGTAGCTGAATTGTGTAGTTTTTTACTTAAAATAAGTACTGGGACTGTTAGAGAAGTGTCTTAGATAAGTAGATATTTATTTTAACATTGATTATCACAGAGTAAAGTAGAAAATATCAATACACATTGTAAACTATCACATAGGTAAATTTTTAGGTATATTGTATTGTGTAGAAAAGTGGGACCACCTTTTTTTGCCTTCAGTATGACTCTTGTATGTCAGTCATCACAACTCTAGTGAGTGTGGTGTGAGAAGTAATGAAATTGTATTGTAGATTGACTACTTCTCTCCTTGCAATAATTCTGATATTCCTCCCAGGATAGTACTTATTGCCTTTTCTCTTTTTACATTATATAACTTATTCTTAATATTTTATTTCCTTTTTATTTCCCTAAATAAGGAATAACATTTTATTTCCTTAGATATTTCATTACCTATATAGCCTACTGTTTTTACTTATTTAAGGGAAATTTTAGTTCACATCTAAATCTATGGTGATTTGGTTATAACACTGTTCTTTCACACCTCACAGTGTCTTCTCCTTAGTGAGGCTATACTAGATCCAAGCTAGTGAGGAGATCTGTGTGATGGAAATTCAATTCTTTATACCTCCTAACTTGTATTTACTTCATTTCATATCAATTAATATTCAGCTTTAAATTTTTCTGTATTTTAACCCTTGATATCTGAAGATTTTATTTTGAATCACATTTTTTATTCCTTTTTAACACTAAACTTTAACATGAAAACTCAAGTCACATTGATTTCTGCAGGGATATTAAAAACTCTTAAATAAATATATAATTATGTTAGACAAAGATAATAATTCATTAATTTTGACATTGAGATGGATGAAATTGTAGACAAATAGTTCTCTCTTGTGACTCATCATTTTTCATTTTCTTTGTTTTTATTTTCTTTCAAGCCAGTTCCATTTGGTTATTAAACTTTTCAGAGGCTTTTGGGTTTTTGTTAAGGGATTGAAGTTTAGTAATGGTTTTACATTTAGAATTAAAGTTTATTACTGACAACATAATTATGTGTATGTATTAACATAATTTATGTCATTTGCTGTGCTGGGAAAACTAAATCACTTATAATGCTACCTAAAAGTCTGTATATCTATCTTAGGTCTCAGCCACATGTCAGGTATATGGGATAGAGGGTTTATATACCTTTAAAAAGGATGTATAAAAGAAGATGCATGAATTGGTGTATTTCAGTGTTTAATAAATAGTGTGCTTATGGGTATCTGATCTAAATAGCATTTAAATATTTTCTAGCAAAGATCTTCATGGACTAGATGAAGTTTATTTTGGAGAGTTTTGTATATGCTGTATTCTCTTTAGTGTATTTTATAATTAATGTATTGATTTATTTCTAGGATTCTTAATCATTCAACTTCTGTCATTAGAAACAAGCTGAAACAAACTGTGGAATGTGAAAAGAGGTACAAATATATCTTAGTCCTTATATTTAGTATTTCATATTGACATTTGATCTTATAGCGATTTCTATATGGGCTCTAATTGAATAAATTATATAAATATGAGATCATTTATAATGCCACAAGTGAATTAAATTTAGTTTTGATATAAACAAAACAAAACTGCTAATTATTTTGCTTAATCCTAGACTTTGTCTTGATAATAGAATTACCAATTCACTCAGCATATTTGTTGTATTGCTGTTTCTATCAGTATTGTGATTTCATAGTTTTTGTTCTTTATGCTATTGTTTACTTTTTGATTACTTCAATTGGATGTTGAGTATTTTTTCTATAAAGATAAATAATATGTCTACACAAACAAATTCCAAAGAAATAAAAGACCTTGGAAATTTTCCTTCTATTGCTTTGGTTTGAAAATTTAGCTTAGATTCAACTTCTGAGTCTTCCCATTGGAGTGTATAGTTTCAAGACTGGGCGGAAGTACAGGAGCACACAAAATTAACATTTGGTGGATGTTTGCTGTATATGTGACTGTTCTTAATGCTTCTGATGTGTAGTGTCATTTAATCCTCACAGTAACATTATGAAGTTGTTACTGTTGATGATCCCCACTTTATAGATGAGCAAACTTGAGACTCACAAATCAACAAATGTTGCCTCAAGATCACATAGCTAATAAGAGGTAGAGTCACAATTCAAATTCAGATTTGTCTGATTTAGAAGCCTAAGTTTTATTAATATGTGGTAATCAAAAACTTTGCTTTCTTCCTATCTACACATCTCCCTGGATTTCTACCCCTAGATACCCATTGTTTCTAAGTGAATTTATTTTCCCCAAATCTCTTTCTTCTCCTAGTGTGCTAAGTGATTATGAAGCTATTTGGACAGTCACCCAAATTGGGAACTTTAAGATCACTGGAAACTTCCATTATGTACCCTTCCTAATATGGGCAATCACAGAAAATTATAGTTTCTTAACATAATTAATCATATGGTGAGACAGGAAGCCAGAGACATTCTGGGCAGGCTCACTTTAAAAAAAATAAAATAAAAGCAACACATTCTTTGGGAACTAACTGGGTCCCAAAGCACTATATCAATCCCTTCCTCAGACAGTGTCCATAATTACCTTGCATTAAGTGTCACTTCTTTTTATTTTATTTTTTTATTGTTTTTTTTTTTTTTTGGCCAGTCCTGGGCCGCGAACTCAGGGCCTGAGCACTGTCCCTGGCTTCTTTTTTGCTCAAGGCTAGCACTCTGCCACTTGAGCCACAGCGCCACTTCTGGCCATTTTCTGTATATGTGGTGCTGAGGAATCGAACCCAGGGCCTCATGTATATGAGGCAAGCACTCTTGCCACTAGGCCATATTCCCAGCCGGCTCTCTCTTTTTATTTTTTAACCATTTTGTTTTTATTGATTTTATTTTTAATGTTACTTTTTATTATATTTAAGTAGTTGTATACAGGAATTTCAATTCAGTATATCAGTTTATAAGTATAATGAATCTTGATCAATGTCATCCCTTTCATCATTCTTCCCCGTCTTTCCCAACCCTTTCCATCTCCTCAAGTTACCTGGTACCATTGTCACATAGGCACATTGAATATTGTCACTGTGTTTATCCTCTCTTCTCTCCTACCTTCCCTTCTCCACTTTCCCTCCCCCTCTAATAAAACATGTTTTTGCATCCTGATAATCACTTTTTGGTGCTGGTTCTGAGGCTTGAACTCAGAGGTGCTGTCCCTGAGCTTTTGTGCTCATCGATGCTGGCACCACTTGCTCCACTTCTGGCTTTTTGTTGTTGTTGTTAATGTGAGATAAGAGTCTCACGCACTTTTCTTCCTTGCACTGACTTTGAACCACAGTCTTCAGATCTCACCTCCTGATTCTCAAGACTACCGGCATCAGTCACTGGGACCCAGCTCAGATATTCATTTCTTCAATAGTTACATCTTCCCCTGTGTATATACCATAATTTAGTCAGTTTCTTTGTGTATATTTGCATATGATCCTGTTTGCTTTCATATATGCTTATAAATTTGATCTTTCACATGAGAGAAAACATGCACCTTTTGTCTCTTTGAGTCTGACTTCAGATGACATTATTATTATTATTATTACATAATTATTACATTCTTGGCTTCTTTAAAGTCCTTAGATTAGTCCTTTACAAAAGATTGATATAATATGAACCCATTTTGATATTTTCTATAAACAAACAGTTATTAGAAATTTAAATATACTTTGTCAACTGTAAATTTCATGTTATTAGTTTAAAGGTTAGGCATGGATACAGTCATTACATTCCTGTCGAAAAACAAAGGCACGTTTATAGCGTTCATAAACTAAGGATTTTTTCTAAGTATTTTATTTCATAATAAAACATATTTAATTTTTTTAGTGTCTCAGCAGATGAAGTTAATTCACCATTATCACCCCTTCCATGGCAGGTGAGAGGAAATTACATTACTAATATATACATATTATTATGCTCTCAATTGTTTAGTTACAAGAAATTGTTTCATTATAGCCCTTAGAAAATCAGAAGGATCAAATAGTTGAACAACAGTGGCCAGAATCTCAACCTATAATCTGGCAAAGTGAAGAAAGGAGGCGGAGTAAACAGATTAGAAAAGAATATTTCAAGGTACATTATTTAATTTTAAAATTAATTTTGTATTTGTTAATTTTGAAAGTGTCCAGGTTGGGTTTGTTAATAATATTTAATTCTAAAGCTAAATGCAGCAAATATCTTTATCTTGATTTCTCATGTTTATGTGGAATAGATATGGTATTGAATTATATCTATAAAATTTTAGTACTCCTGGGCACCAGTGGCTCATGCCTGTAATCCTAACTACTCAGGAGGCTGAGATCTGAGGATCACAGTTCAAAGCCAGCCCAGGCAGGAAAGTCCATGAGACTCTTATCTCCAATTAACCACTCAAAAACCGGAAGTGGTGCTGTGGTAGAGAGCTGGCCTTGAGCTGAAAAACTCAGGGACAACACCCAGGCCCAGAATTCAATCCCCATGACCAATAAGACAAAAAAATAGTAATTTAAAATTATTAAGGTGAGTAGATAATATAAATTATGATTTAAAAAATATTTTGTGAAAAATAAATTTCTATTTGCTATACTTCTAGTTGTAGCAATTAATGTTATGTTTGGATTTTAAGAAGATAGAATCTTACAATGTAGCCCAAAGCTGGCTTACAACTCTTTTTTTTGCTCTTAGTGGGGCTTGAACTCCAGACCTGAGAATTGTCCTTTAGCTTTAGCTTTTTTGCTCAAGACTAGTACTCTACCACTTGAGCTACAGCTCTACTTCTGGCTTTTTGCTGGCTAATTGCCTAAGAATCTCAAGGGCTTTCCTGCCTGGAGTGACTTTGAACTGCAGTCCTTAGTTCTCTGCCTTCTGAGTTGCTAGGATTGCAGGGGTGGGCCACTAGTGCTCAGCTGACTTGCATCTCTTTATCCTCCTGCCTCATCCTACCAAATACAGGGATTTCAGATTTGTGACACTATGCCTGGCTCAAGAAAGGACTTTCATTGAATTTGTTTCAACAAATAGTTGACAAGTATTTATGATTAGTATTTCACTATTTCTGTTAATAAATACAATGTACATTTTGCTAAAATATTTGTCATCCATATTTTCTGTTTGTTATCTTAGATTTCTTGAGAGAATCTGTTAACTTAAAGATATTGCAGAATATTTCAATTATCCCAAACCTTTAGTTAGTAAGCAGTTAATGAAATTTTGTTGTGTATGTTATTGTAAATATTGTGTTATTGTCTTATTTGTATTTAAAGTGTGCCATATTCAGAGAGATCAGTCATCAGAATGTAGCATAATTTTCAATATTTGCCAGAATTTGTTGTTGGAATGTGACTTGACTGAGCAGTAAAGACTCCTGCTCCATGAATAGCAAATTTTGTTATATTGAATCTCTTCAGTTTCCCACAGCACAATTCTACTTATACTTTTATTTAAACACATATAATCTAACTAATTTATAGACAATTTTCAGTTCATACCACTAATAAAGAGGATTTGTTTATATTTTTCTATTTGGTAGAAATACATTTTGCCTTGCATATTAATATCTTGCTGTATGTATGGGAATGTAACATGTGTTTGGATGTTGTATATAACGAAAGCAAAGTGTTACATGTCTCAGCAAATCAGTGATACATTTAACCCTTCAGCAAATAATTACTGGGCATTTATAATAACCCTATTGTTAGTTGGCCAGTATAAAAGATAAATAAAATACAGACATGAGTAAAAGGAGGCCATTCTAAGGAGAACCTTGTTCAATGATGATGAAATAATTTCATATCAGCCCTTTGAGATCTGCACTTAACATTTACAGAGACATTTCCCCCTTTCTAGTTCCTAGACTGTTAGCCATGAAACAGTAAAATTTGTCTGTAAATAGAACTTTAAGAGATCAAATAGTGTAATATTTGAAATGTCCATTACATATTATCATTCAATAACTGCTAATTTATTACTTGAAAAAGTAGGTGCAAAAATAAGCTTCTATCTGGGTGCCAGTGACACATGCCTGTAATCCTAGCTACTCAAGAGGCTGGTATCTGAAGATCGTGGTTCAAAGCCAGCCTGGGCAGGAAAGTGTGACTCTGATCTCCAGTTAACCAGCAAAACAATCAGAAGTAGGAGTGTAACTCAAAGTAGTAGAGTGCTGGCCTTCAGAGTGCATGGGCGTGTACACACACACACACACACACACACACACACACACACACACACACACACAACAATCTGAGATCAAGCCAAGCCCCAGGACTGGCACACATATACACAAAAAACTTCAGTCATTGGAAAAAGTTTTCAGGAGATGTGTAGTTCTCCTAACCTGTCAGAAGGTGTCAGTGTAAACACACTGCAAAAATTTTAATATGCCAAGATTTTAAAATTTTTTTCTCTGAAATAAAGTAAAGGTAAACTCGAAGGGGATAAGGTTAGTTTAATTGTAGAACATGTATTAATTATGTGAGGAGCCTTGGGTTTAGTTCCCAACATCAGAAACCAAAAGAAGGTCAAGGCCAGTATAACATATATTAAAATCTGAACTACAGTTTAGAATCACCAGTACTTTCATTATTATAATATCATCTATTAGTTTTAACATGTCTTCTTTCAAAGGTAAAAAGATAATTTTCTTTATTTCATTTTTAATATTGGTTTTTGAAAGTTTATTTTTAAATACTTGTGCAAAGGGGTTTCAAGACTTTTCTTAATTACTCTTTTTCTAAAAATTAAAACAATTATTTATAGATGTATTATTGAACCTAATTTGGATCGAGAATTCAATAAGAACAGTACTCTAGAGTTTTTATGAAATTATCACTGAGAAGTGATGGCTCCTTTAGCTTGGCAGGGCTATAAACCCTATAGAGCTTTTAACTAAGCCACATATTTCCTTATTTCTGTTCCACAGTAAATTATTCATAATGCTGTTTATTCTGCATATTTATTGAACGCATTTGTGTATATATTAACATGTGTCTGTGTATAAAACTCACATCTCTGTTTTACTTCGTACATGCCCAAAACAATTTAGAATACTGTTTTTTTAATCAGCTAAATCTCTGAAACTAAGTAAAAAAATGATGCAGCATATTGGCTAGACTATGTGAGCAGGAAGATAAATTGGATTAGATAATTTTAGTAAGTAATCATGGTAGAGTTACATTAACGTTTAAATTTTAAGTTGTAGAAAACTACTGTCACCTATCAATTTTATGTCCTTGTAGCCAGAATGCCCCTTACTTCATTTCTCAATACATTACTTGAGTAAATATATATTACAGAAATTCATTGATGTTATTTTAATAGGGCACATACAAAGTATGAAAATATAACCTTGTGTTGCTATTTAATGTAAGTTAGTGGCTTTAATTTCTTGTAAGAATAACACATGACTTCTAAATGTACTTAATGGCCGATTTCTAAACAAAATACCAAAATACGAAAATGCATTACGATATTTAATTTATTTCAATTCCATATATACCTTCAAATATATCTGATTACTATTGAGATAAAACATTATAATGACTTAAAATACATAGTGATTTCATAAATAGAGTATAGTATTTTTTATTTAAAGGTGAACCCCAAGGAAAATATTTGAAAAGTATTTGTATTACCATTGTCAGTCTTGTTCTGTTCTCAAGGAGATTTTGCACAAGTTATTGCCTCCTATGAAATGAATATAAATTTTAGAGATGAACTGACCTTTTTGCTACACTAGTTTCAATATAACTTTTTGTTGTACTGTTTAAACAGAATAATAAAACTTTGGTATTCAGACTAATCCTAATGGAGGATAGCTTAGTTGACTCAGTAAAAGTTGGACTTTGAGCATACTTTTAAATCTGTACTTATAATTAGGTTTTTGGTCTTAAGACATTTAAATATGTGCCATAATACAAAACTTAGTTTTCATGAAAAATGAAGGTTTTAAATTAGAATAGTATTTGAGTAGCAATAGTACAGTTCTTGGCTATATCATTTATGTTTCTTTGCTGTCCACCTGTCCACTCCTTTATATCTCTTGACTTTGCATTTTGTAAATATTCCTAAAGTTCTACTGTGGGGGAGAAAAGTAACTTTTTCTTGTTCTTTGCAAGGGTCATGGCTGAGTCTCATTTTACAACAGACAGATTCATGGGAAAAATTTAATGTAACATGCGATCCTTCAGAAACACATACCTTAAGAGCATCAGGTGCATGAGGTAGATCGCCAGGCAGAGCGCGGTGCGGACTGATGGTAATCAACTGAGGGGACTCAGCAAGGCCTGTTTGTTCAGGCTTTTTGCTGTATCTTTGCATGACTTTCATTCTTCCCCAGTAAGTGAGGAAGACATGTGACATGAAACCTGAGGAAAGAAGGAAAGCAGGTCAAGAGAAGTGACCTTTCTAGGTCTTTTGGCTTAACATAGGTTAGAGGAAGATACTATTTATGACTCACTGTGGGAATCAAAAATAAGGTGAAGAAAGGAGAGCAGGTTAGAGAATGATCTCTAGGTTACTATTGTAACCTGTAGAATAGTAACCTGTAGTAGTATTTTCTGAGTTCCAACACTAACACCATCCCAGACATCTGTTTTAGCAGAAGCCTTTGTTTTTTGTTAGTAACAAATTTGTCATTTCTAGCTTCCAAGTTTCTGGTCATTCTTTAACTGACTGGAATCTAGCTTTCACCTCCATTTCTCCATTGAACTGTCCTTCACTAGAGGTTAATGAGAAATACAAATGCCAAATCCAATGTAGCATTTGATAGGGATAGCCACGTTTTCTTCATGAAACTCCTTTCTTGGTTTCTATCCCATTTTCTTCCTCTGATTATTCTTCCATTAACTTCTTGATGTTCTTTCCCCTTTTCTATGTGATATTGGAGTTTGAATTCAGAGCTTTGAACTTGCCAGGTAGACTTGCTACTGCTTGTGCCATATTTCCAAACCTTTGTCTAGCTAACTTTCTAATAGCTTCTCAATTTTGTAGAGAGAAGCACTGCAATTCCCTATTTATGCTTCCTGTGTAGCTAACAGGTGCATGCTGGTACATCCAGTATTTTTTTCTGGTGAGATGGAGTCTTGCAAATTTTTTTTTTGCCTGAGCTGACCTGGAACTGTGGTCTTCCTAATTTCAGCCTTCAGGAGATGTGTGGCACCATACCCATATTTGATTGAGATGGAGTTTTGTGAACTTTTGGCCCAGGCTAGCATTGAATAATGTTCCTCCTCTTCTCCATATCTCAAGCAATTAGGATTATAGGCACGAAACACTGGTGCTCAGTATTGCTGTTCTTGTTATATTTCTTTTCTGACATTTTTACTTGATTTTAATGTCTCTTTTCCTTTTTTTTTTTTTTTTTTTTTGGCCAGTCGTGGGCCTTGGACTCAGGGCCTGAGCACTGTCCCTGGCTTCTTCCCGCTCAAGGCTAGCACTCTGCCACTTGAGCCACAGCGCCGCTTCTGGCCGTTTTCTGTATATGTGGTGCTGGGGAATCGAACCTAGGGCCTCGTGTATCCGAGGCAGGCACTCTTGCCACTAGGCTATATCCCCAGCCCTTCCGTTTTTTTTTTAATTACTCTCAAAGCTCTGTCTCCTAAGAGTTAATGACTCCACATGTTTTTAAATATTCTACTTGGTTCAAATTTGTTGTATAATTCTTTGCTGGTTTTCACACTTGTGTTTCTAATTGTCTGGATGTCTTACATGTATTTTAAATTCAATATGCCTCTTCCTCGCAATCCCCATGATAAAAATCACTCTCATTTCCGTAAGGTCAATATTTCGGTCCTCTTTCATTCATTTGCTTTCTTGTCCCTTTTACCTTATTAGCCATCCACTCTGTTAAATATATATCCTTTTCTTAAAAAACAACAACAATTTTTTCTATCTCTACTATTCTGCCTTTGTTAGAATCTTTACACTTTCTTGTCTATGTAATTATAGTAATTTCTTAATGGTTCTCCTTTTACAACCCTCAGAGAGATCATTGGGCTCTTTATTGGCTCCCTGTTAGAATCAAAACAGTTTGGACTACTTGAAATTGTTATGAGATTTTTCTTACTTCTCTAAATTTCCTTATTTCCCTCAATTCACTTTCTACATAGCCTTGGTGAAAAAAATGTGTGTGTGTGTGTGTGTGTGTGTGTGTGTGTGTGTGTGTACTGAGGCTAGAGCTCAGCTCTCACACTCTCTCAGTTATTTGACTTACAGCCAGCACTCTATATTTGAACCATGCCTCCAGTCTGGCATTTTTATTGGTTAATTGGAGATGAAATGCAGTGGATTTTTCTGCCACACTGGCTTTTAACTGAAATCCTCTGATCTCAGCCTCCTGAGTAACTAGCCATACAAGGGCGTGTCATCAGTGCCCAGCTTCTGAACTACTTTTTGTTTTCTATATTGACTGTGCATTTTTCATTTCTCGTTGTTTTCCATATTCTGAAAATACTCGCTGGCCCTTTTATTTCTGGCAAACTCTTAGGATTTGGAAACTGATATGTAGCATATTGCCCGAGCTTCTATACCAAATCACTTGAGTCTTATTCCTTACTTGGATATCTACAAATTGTGTAAGTTAGGCAAGTCATGCTGAGCTTATTATTGTTGTTGTTATTATTGTCTGCAAATAAGTGTAATAGCAACTTCTCTCACAAGATTGTTGTAAGTATTTAATTCTTTAGGTTCTTAGAATAGCACTTCACAGTAGAATCACTTATTAAGCCTTAGCCCATTGTTCACTCAAATGTCTCTGTTTCATTGAAATAGAATACACACAATTACCTCAGAAAACCTCTTACCCAGGAATGTGAATTTGTTTTTACATACCAACTTCATTCAGTAGCTGAAAGTCGAGGCTATGTCTTGGATCACTTAGGAAGAAATACACACTGGCTGGGACGTATGTTTTGTTCCTAACACAGCTCAGTGCGCAGCTTGTGATTGAGATATCAGGTAGGCTATGTACTTTGCAAGGGTTGTAGAATGGAATATAATGCTACATAAGGGTATTATTAAGTAGAATCTTAAATACCAGGCAAAGAAGTTTGGATATAAGAAATATGTATAATAAATAAGTAAAATTTCCAAAATGACAGTCATGAGCTGCCAAGTAGAAAAAAATAATCTATTAATAACTTGTAGGAGAAATCAGGAAATTATGAGGAAGCAGTAATTAATTCCAACAGGCTGGCACTCTAGCTACTCAGGAGGCTGAGGTCTGAGGATTTCAGTTTGAAGCCATTCCAGGCAGGAAAGACTGTGAGACTCATGTGTCCAACTAGACACCAGAAAGTTGGAAGTAGAGTTGTGGCTCAAGTGGGCAGAGTGCCAACCTTAATCAGAAAAGTTAAGGGAAAATGCCCAGATCCTGAGTTCAAGCCTCCGTACCGGTGGTGCACATGCACACATACACACATACATAATGTATTTTCTTACTCTTTCTCAGGAACAATTGTGTTGTATATTAACATTTTTATGTTGATCATGCTATCTTTGACATCACTGTAAAACACGGATATAGTATGGAGGCATCAATAAGTATGAAGATTAAATGGATTAAAATATGTATAAGGCATTTTAGTACTAGTTTGTAGCAAGCACTAGTATGTTATCAACATTATTATGGAGTAGTCAATAATATGTGTAATGTTGTGTTTTTTTAAACTTGAAATGATTGGATTTTTTTACCTTCTTTTGGGGAGAGGATGAGATGTGAAGATTGAATCTAGTATTTCTCACTTGCTAGGCAAGCACTCTACATTTGAACTATATACCTCCTGCACTTCAGATTTCTTAATAATAAATGAACGGTAACGAGGGCCTAGAATAGGATTGTAGCTGTAAGAATGCAGAACAGGTAAGTCTGAAAGAAATTGTAAAAAGAATTGACTTGATGGACTATTGGATATAGTAAGTCATGGGAGAGCCCTCAGATTATGAACCTGAATGAATGGGAAAAGGGATTATAGGAAGGGAACATTACTTGATGCATTTAAAGTACTTAGAAAATTATCTTGCTCATAGCATTATATGTGTTAATTTGCAGCGGGATTGTTTAAACTGACTATGTACCTAAGTTTAATACCAAGTGATTCAATAAAAGTATAAAATAGGAATGAACCTGACATAATTTACTAGAGAATTCATATGTCCAAGGAAAAATAAATTATATGTTTATATATTTTTCAGTATAAATCCACAAGGAAGAGTTCAAGTGTCAATGAAAATGATGAGGTGAGAAAAGAAGGCAATATTAATATTATTTGAAATGTTGACTTACGATATTTAGTTGGCTAAAGTAAATGAAACCCACCTTATAGCTTCTCTGCTAGTGATTTAATTGATAAGAAAAACTGAATATCATTATAAAGTCATTAATTAATGATGTGATTGCTATATCTTCTTCAAAACAATTTGTAATAGTTTTTGAAGTTTATTATGTTAGATTTATGGTCTGTGAATTTAATTTTGCTATCTTTCCCCATCTTTTATTTTCCTAAATTCTTTTGGTAATCAATTGAGATTTTTTAATGAACTTTTTTACAAACTTGTCACAAAAATTGTATTGCTATTTTAAAATGTTAAATTAAATTTGGACAGGTTAAACATTGCTGTATGTTTGCTGTATGGCTAATCCTTGTAGCAGTCTAACACTGTCAAACGGACTCTTGTCACCACAAATATCAAAGCTTACTTATGTTTTTCCGTGCAGAAAATGAAAATTAATTTGATGTTGGATACTTGGCAGGGCCTCTGAAAATGCCTTACTTTAAAAAAAAAGTTTACTCTGAAAGTGTCAGGGATATTTTATTTATTTAAAGTTACAGTTGAGTGTGATGGGAAACATTTAGGGCAGGTTTTTTTTTGTCCATTGATAAAGTTAGTTTATTTTGCCTTTCCAGGAATCTAAACTGCAGGATTAATTGTTGGTCTACAGGCTCATTTCCGCAAACAGATAGCACTCCTGCTTTCCAGTTTTTGGAGCATTGACTTTGTGATATTGCTTTTGGTCTTTGTTTGTGTGTGGGTGTGGGTGTGAGTGTGTGCACTTGGGCGGGCATGGCACACCTGTGCACACACACACAAACATGCCAGTCCCAGGACTTGAACTCGGGGAAAATGCCTTAAATTAAAATCACCCAAGAAAAAGTAACGAACAGAAACAGATGCTTTACCTTTCCCCAGACCAAATGACAATATCTCTTTATGTCCTTTCCAGTAGTATTAGCTGGGATACATAAAAGACAGTTCTGAGCCTGAACTGGTGTCTCACACTTGTAATCCTAGCTACTCAGGAGGCTGAGATCTGAGGATCACAGTTCGAAGTTAACCCAGGCAGGAAAGTTCGTGAGACTCTTATTTCTAATAAACTTTTCAGAAAAAGCCGAAAGTAGTGGTGCCATAGCTCAAGTGATAGACTGCCACCCTTGAGCACAAAGGTCAAGCACAGTGCTTAGGCCCTGAGTTCAAGCCCCAAGACTGGCAAAAAATAAAAGGACAGTTCTCCCTAAACCTGTTAACCTTTTCATGTTAGTATCTGTGGCTAATCCTGATTGACAATTGTGTGTGTTTGGTAATAGTTACCTGTCTGTGAACGTAATTCCTATATACCTGCCTCTCACTTTCTACTGCATCAGGCCTGCAAGATATGTTTGTCCCTTAAATATTTTAGTTTCTCAAGTCATGTCCCACTGCTTGGTATCACTAATGAGACTTTACCTGTGAAATAAACACTGATACATGCTTATACCTCTGAGGTTTATATTTCTAGTTGAGACCTCTGTGAACTTCAAGCCTTTGTAATCTTGTCCCCATCCATTTTCCTACCTGTTTACATTCTCTTGCTTTGAATCCACTGTGGTAGCTTCCTTTCTCTCCCCCACTTTCTCTAGTTCATTCACCTCACGGAAGCAGAAGGATTGTGTCAAGGAACACAAATATAACCAGGTTATTTCCTTGGTTAGAAATCTTCAGACTTTTACCATTTACTTCCAGGTAAATTCTAGATCCTTTTTGATCAAGGGCCTGTTTATCACATCAGCCTGAACTCATAACTTGCCCACCTTTGTTTGACATTAGCCTTCAGGAAGACAGAGCTACTCAATGGTTTTCTTTTTATACTAACATTCCCATTTGTTGCTTATGTCTGTTTTTATTCTTTGTTGAAAAAGATTGTTTCCTTTCATCTTTTTCTGGTGAACTTTGAGGTTTTTTTTTTTTAACTGAGATTTGAGTTACTTATTTTTTTTTTTTGTCTTTTCTTTTTTGGTACTGGGGATCGAATCCAGGATGTTGTACTTACTAGGCAAGTGCTTTGCCATGAGTTAGTTATTTTTATGAGCCTATGTTGCTCAATCTGGCCTTGAAATCCTGTGCTCAAGCTGAACGCTTCCTCAGTTTTTCCTGATCAGCTGGGACTATAGGTACAACAGAATCATGCAAGCTTTTTACTAAAGTTTTGCTTTTTCACATAACTTGTCCTGTTTTCATGACCCTTGACAATCTCCTAAAATTTCTGTTTGTGTCTCATAATATACCATGAATAGACCAAGAAGGACTGTTGTCTGTACACATGAATCTGTTTTCTCTTTGGATTTGGAAATCTTTAGAATTGATGTTTTACACAGTTTCAGCCCTCCAAGTGTCTAGCAGTGTCTGGCATAGCAAGTGGCCAATAATCATTCACTGAATGAATAAATGCCCTTTATGGTATGCATATTCTAGGATAAAGTCAAGAGTTTATTTGATTGTCGGTAGAATAGTCACTCAAAAATGAGTACCATTTAATGTTTCATCAACTAAATTCTTTATAACTATTTCTAATTGGCACACATAATTTTCCAAATAAAGTTTCTCGTTTCAAGTGATAGAACGTTTGCATGCCTCCATCAACATGTCTCCAATTGCAGTGTATTGTTCCTTTTGTGTATAGGCAGTAATTCTCAATCTTTGAATACTTATGAGTCACTTGGGAATCTTATGTAGGTTCTGATTCAGCACTGGTTGGGGCCTTCTTCAGAGGATAATTATACTATAGGTTCACAGACTATACCTTGATTGGCAAGGTACTAGAAGATAAATTCAGATTCTTCCTTTAGTTTTCAGTTTTCTTTTTCATAAGTTTAAATCATCGTTGCATATTTTAATTTCATTTTTCATTGTTTATTTTTATATTTTAGCAAGACAGTGATAATGCTAATATGTCACCACAATCTCCAGTATCATCTGAGGTACCAGTTCTGTTTTTATATGTTTTGTATTTTTTTTTAAAACATGTGTTCTGTATTTTGTATGGGGTTCTTTCTTGCTTCTCTGTAATCTCATCTTTATTTGTGTGCCAAGTAATTTATTCACTTCTATGTTATAGATTACTTTTTCAAACCTTCTAATCTATAAAAATAAGAATACCATTTCTTTGTGTAAATATTCAGAGTAAATCTTGTGATTTTCTGTGAAAACTATGTGTAGGTTCACAGTAATCATTTTAATCCATATGGTCGGTTTTAATGATAGCTTTGAAACTCTAATTTTGACCAAAAAAAGCACTCCGCATTGTTCAATGGCCTTTGGTTTTCTGGGTAACCAGTTAGGTCTGAAAACAATGCAAGAGAAAAACTTCCTTTTTCCACGAGAAACATCTCTGCAGTGAGATGTTCCTATCGACAGAAGGTTACAATATACATTTCCTACCATCTTACATTTTAGGAGTAGAGAGACTAGGGAGAGCCAGTATAAGAAAGGGACACATTGTAAGATCTTGATCAAATACTCAGATTGTTTGAATAACTGATTCTTCTATTTTAATGTAAGCTGTTTGCTTTACCACAAGAGATTTCAATATAAAACACTCTGAAGAATATCTCTTTTACTTGTTTTCCTTATTTAGTGTTCTATAGCATATTTACATTAGTAAATAAGTGATTATATTCAAAGTGTTTTTTAAGACTTTAGCTACCTTTTTGATGATACAAATTTGATCATGCGAATTTTCACTCTGTGTAAGTGGTATTAGTTTTTTTCTTTAAGAAAACCAGGCTTCTTTCTCTACTGTATTGAGTGACTTGCATTAATAGATTACTATATGAACTAGGGCTTGAATTTAGAAATAAACATTTATTTAGAAATAAATATTTATAAATTCTTTGCATGGAAGATAAAATGACATAGATGTTTTTAGAAAACAATGTAAATTTCAATATCATAAAATTCACCTTGGTCTTTTACTTCTGGATTTTATTAAATATGCTCGACTACCACTTGTTTGTATGGTTTTGCTTTAGAATGTTATGCTCTGAACTCACAAGGGAGAGTACTAGTGCCAATTTTCTCAGATAGCTTGTATTATACTTATAATATACTTTTGTTTGCATTGGAATAAATAAAATTTTATCTAACAATTCATAAAAAATTTAACCAAGATAATGAAGACAGACTCTAAGGCTATGTTTAGATAAGATGATGAGCCTGTGGTTTTGTAGCTCAACTAACATTCAGCTTGAAGAACATACTGCATGTTAGTCAGAACATTCAGATAATGTACAGAGTTCTGATAGCTTAAATTTCATGTGAGAAGAAAATGGTAAAACCAAATAGTATTCTGTTTTAACAAAGTAAATCTAGGGCTGGGAATATGACCTAGTGGCAAGAGTGCTTGCCTCGTATACATGAAGTTCTGGGTTCGATTCCCCAGCATCACATATATAGAAAACGGCCAGAAGTGGCGCTGTGGCTCAAGTGGTAGAGTGCTAGCCTTGAGCAAAAAGAAGCCAGGGACAGTGCTCAGGCCCTGAGTCCAAAGCTCCAGGACTGGGCAAAAAAAATTAACAAAGTAAATCTAAAAGTGTCCCCATGCCTGCTGAAAAGACTAACTTTTCAAGAGTCCAGAGAAGTGACTGAAGTCTTATTACTACCTATTTCCTAGACATGTTGCATAGAATAAGTGAGATGCTACTAAGATTCCATTATTTTATTCCTTTCTAATTCACAATATGTTTTCACTTTCCTAAATTAATCTTTATAGTAATTTCACTTGAAGGTTGAAGAACCAAACTCAAAAATATTAAATGTTCAAAACTTAGCCTATGTTTTCTGAATCAAAGCTCAGATTTGTTTAATGTGTCTTTCCAAAGCACACCACTCTGTGAAAGCATCTTGAAACTATGTTTACTGATAAAACAATTATAAGCGGTTATTATCTGTCTTCTACTAATATAAATATGTGGATTGATCTCAAATTTTAATTTTCCAGTATTACATGTCAGCAGTACATAGATACTGAGTAGATGTTAATAAATTCACATATTTTTTCAATAGTGTTCTTCATTATTTTGGAATATATGAGCTGATTCTTTTTAAGAGAGTCTGATTGATACATTTTGTTAATGATATTTTTCATTTGCCTAATAAAGTGAGAGAAAAGTATTTAAAAGCATATGTAGTTATGTGCAAGCAAATATTTATTGATGTTATAAAGGTTAAATTTATTCTTCATTCCACTAATCATAGAAACATAATATTTTATAAAATTGGCACAGATATGATTATACACCTGGATTATTTTGAAACAAAGATATTTTATTTTCTGTTTTTAGGAGTATGACAGATCAGATGGTTTTTCGCATGGTCCCTTTGGCTTAAAGCCTCGCTCAGGTAAATGTATATTCTGTAAATAAAATGTATTAGTTGTGTTGAAGCTGTAGTTTTCCAGCTTTACTGGAATTTTTCCATAGTTTTAAGTACACATAGATTCTTTCCCCTCTCCTAAAAGTAATTTTCTCTTAATGTTATTTGTCTTTCCAATTCCCATTCCCATTTCTTTCTTCCTCTTTACCTTCAAGCTCCTGAAACCTCAGCTTTTTGCCTTAGATATACGGCAGTCTTATTTCCACTCTGCTGTGACTGCTGTTAGAATGACCACTCTGCCAGCAGACCAAACACTGTTTGAAATTATAGCACTCCATTATATTGTGGTTTTAAAAAGGGATCTTTTCGCATTTGGCAAGCCCAAAAGAAAATGGATCCATGTTACTTGGCAAGGTATTGAATTATAGTTTTTATTCCTGAATAACTATATTGACCTTCAAGAATAATTTCCTTTCTTCTTTAAAGATAGAAGGCTGACATATATTCAGTAATCATTTTTTAACCTGGGACATAAGTTTCTAATAACCTGTTTAAGTAAGAACATGTGTAAGTGGTAGAAAGCATTACACGTGTGTTCCCTATTGATTTCAGTTATATACACAGAATTTTTATATCTACTTAAAATATTTAGAATGTTCTAATAAGTAATAGCATTTTATGTAGTTTTGTACCGATTCTTTTTTGTTTTAATCATGCTTCTTTCTCCATCAGTGGTTGTTCCTTTGATTAGCTTTGTAACAATTTAGGATATTCCTGTTTTGTTTTTTTTTTTAATGAAGCTTTTAGCCGCTCATCTCGCCAGGAATATGGAGTAGCAGATCCAGGATTTACAATGAGAAGAAAGATGGAACATTTACGGGAAGAGCGAGAACAGATAAGACAGCTTCGCAATGTAAGTCACACTAACCTTTTAGATCTGCTTTAAAGAACTAGACTAAACCTGGAAAATTAATAAGGTATATGGGTATTATTGATAAAGTATATTAATTTTTTCAATATTCTCTCATTTTTATGGATCATATAGCAGTAATATAAACATGTAACATATTTAGATAGAATATTTGTGATTTATATCTATTTCTTTATAGAATCTTGAATCCAGGTTAAAAGTAATTTTGCCTGATGACATTGGAGCTGCTTTGATGGATGGGGTTGTTCTTTGCCACTTAGCCAATCACATAAGGCCACGCTCTGTAGCTAGTATTCATGTACCTTCACCAGCAGTGGTAAGTTGTGTCTACAATAGTTCTCCAGTGGAGATACATCTTCTTAAACTGTATTTAGATAATATTCCTTAAGCAATTCAATTTTCAGTTTTGATTGAGTTATATAATAAATGCTTGAACATGTATTTCCCCATTTTACTTTACAGCCCAAGCTGAGCATGGCAAAATGCCGAAGAAATGTAGAAAATTTCCTTGATGCTTGCAAAAAATTGGGAGTTTCACAGGTAACTATTTAATCTAACAAAAAGCTCATCTAAGCATGAATTAGTTCTATGCATAGTAAAGTCTTCTTCACAATAGCAAGGAGTAATATTTTCATAATATGTAAATGAATACGTTCTCTTGGTACCTTCTAGTAAGCTCCAGTAAGCTAATCACAGCAATTATCTAAGAAATGTTTTTAAACTTTCAAAAACATCATTTATAAAACAGCAACCCATGTGTGCCAGGCTACAAGAGAGGCAGGAAGTGAGATTTATTTGAAAAACAACCAGCAGAATTCAAGGGTAGACTGTGGCTCAGCTCTAAGAATACTTGCTTAAGCATAAGGACCAGAGTTTGAACTCCAGTACTGCCAAAAGGAACAAGATTTTAATTGGGACTTCAGCTTAGCATATAGTAAAGATTTTAGCAAGGGCAATTAGGCAAACAGAAATGAAAATGAAAATCACCTAGATTGGAATAACAGAAGCAAAACTACTCTATTGACATATAATATGGCTTGTAAAGTAACTATTAGAACTGATGGGTTCAGAAAGGTTGTAGAATAAAAGAATACAGTTGGGTGAGGATGGCTCCTGACTGTAACCCTAGCTATTCAAGAGACTGTAATACAAGGATTTTGATTTTAAGTCAGCCTGGGCAGGAAAGTCCATAAGACTCATATCTCCACTCAACTACAAAACAAACAAACAAAAAAGCCCTGTAAATGGAGCCGTAGTTCCAGTGGTAGAGTGCTAGCCTTGAGCAAAAAGAATGTCAGGGACAGAGCTCAGTCCGAGTTCAAGCCCCGGGACTACCAAAAAAAAAAAAAAGATTAGTATATGTATACTGTTAAGTAGTGATATTTTCATAGCTATCCCTTTATGAGTTTGAGGAGTTTCCCCAAGTTCACCTTTATTTTTGGTTTATGGATGTGCAATGTTTGCAATACATTTGTATAAAAGTCTATTCTTTACTATTCACCTGCCTTTTCATCTTGCTGTTATGGATTGAAACTAACTTTATGCCTTATACTATGATCTTTGTAGTGTGTTATTGAATTTTGCTTTCAAGTATCGTATTGAGAATTTTTGTGTCAGTGTTAGAGAATTTTGTCTATCATATTGTCTTCTTGATTTTTTTCTTGTCCAGAGTCAGTGCCAGAGTAATATTGGCTTGTTAGAATGAAATTGGTAGCATTGCTTCTCTTTCTGTTTTATGGAATTGTTGGAGAAGTATTTTTATTAAGAGGTATTTTTAATTATCTGTGTGTAGTTGTACAAAATGTTTTTAATTCAAAATGCCAGTTTATGAGTACAATGCATCTTGATCATTGTAACTGCTTTCAACATTTTCCCTCATTAATCCCAACCCCACCAATCCCTTCAATTTGTGTTAGTTCTTTAAGGATGTGGTAGAATTCAGCAAGAATCTGTCCTGTCCTGGATCTTGAAAGTGGAGATAATAGTTTTCTTTCAAAATAAAAAAAAAATTATCTTTAAGTAGTTGTACAAAAAAGATGCCATATAACAAAGAATTTTATGAATACAATGTATCTTAATCAGTTTCACCCCTTTCAGCATGCTCATCTTTTCACCAACTCCTTTCCTTACTTTTCTTAATTCTGTGATATACACAATTAATTCCCCCTCCTTTTTTTGCTGGAATGTTGTTGAACTTTGGGCTTAGGTACCTTGAGCTTTTGTGCTCAAGGCTAGTGCTCTACCACTTGAGTCACAGCTCCACTTTTGGATTTTTTCTGGTTAATTAGAGATAAGTCTCACAGACTTTCTTGCCTGGCTGACCTTGAAACAAAAATCCTCAGATCTCAGCCTCCTGAGTAACTAGGATTATAGGCGTAAGCCACTGGTGCCCAGCTACAACGAATCCTTGACCACGTTGTCCCCTCCATTCCCATAAGAAGATAGTTTTTAAGAAATGTTAAGCAATCATCATTAATATTGGTGAATGAAGAATAAGTAAGAAAAAGAGAAGACAGATATAATTTCCACAATTGATTGGATAATTTACAGTATAGTAAAGAACAAGCTAATTTAGTGAAGAAGAGTTCTACTGTGAACACATTTATTTTGATAGGTCTTTAGGATATCCATTTGGCTATGTCCCATTGACATTTGTTTGATAGATCTTGGGAGGAAATAAAAACTTGGAGGTCATCAGTGTTGAAGAGATATTTAAAACTATAGAAATAGATGAGAATACTAAGGAAAGAATGTAGAATGAAGAAAGAAAATGATGATGGATACTTGGAAATATTTAGGACATTAGAATCAGTGAAGGCCAATGAAAGCCATTGGCTTGAGAAACGTTGGAAAAATAAAAGAGATGTGTCACAGAAGGTAAGTGAGAGGTAAACTTTTAAGGAAAGTATTAACTATGATGTGACATGACAAGAGCAGTTAAACAATCATGGATAATATTAGATATTCAAGAAGGCATTGTCGATTTTTACCAAAGCAAATACTGATTGACTAGTGAATGAGAAAGGTTCCTTTAGAAACTTTTCTGTATTTACAAGAGAAAACATAGAATTGTATTCTTTACTTGAAGTTTATATAAAATGTTTGTTTTATTATTGTATAACACTACTAAAAACCTGGATTCTCATATATCTATTTTCTTTTCTTTTCTTTTCTAGGAAAGACTCTGTTTGCCTCACCATATTTTGGAAGAACGAGGTCTTGTGAAAGTTGGTGTCACAGTTCAGGCACTTCTTGAGTTACCTACAACCAAGACATCTCAACTTTCTATGGCCTGATATAAAATAGGAAGTGTATACTGTCATTTTTTGAAGTGATTTCAGATATCTTTAATTTGTGAAGAGAATATCCAGTCAAAATAATTTGCCTTACGGTTTTATCAAAATTACATCTAGACATCAAACGTATACTTTAAATTGCCCAAACTTCTTGTAGGGAAGAACAGGATCAATTTAATAAGAGTTTTGAAAAGTTCAATATCTCCTTTTACTAAGTTTATAACTTCAATTATTTTTCAAAAAGCAGATTGATACTGAATTTAAAATATGATTAGGCTTGTTTTTTATATCATCGCATACTACACATCCAGATAGATCAGTCATTTTTTAGCAATTTAAACAAGTCTATATTTCAGTTTTTTAATATACTTCTAGTTTATGTATCATTTCTTCAATCCTTGGTCTTAGTTTTCTAGAAAAAAATGAGTAGACAAAACAAGTCTGGCATTAAATTCTTTTAGTATTATAGGTTTGTGCCAAAATATTTTCATTTGTACTGTAGATTGTTTACATGTGAAGTGCCTGTGTAATTGATGAATTTTATATAGTCTTAAGCATTTTTGCAATTTCTTTTTATGTATTAATAGAATCAATGGGATTTTAAAATATTTCAGTGGATTTTGTAAGGTCAGTAGTATGTGAGGATTTTAAATGTGCCTCACATTGTGACATTTGTCAATTTTTAGTTAATAACTTGCAGTTTTCCTTAAATTGGTTATTTCATGTTGTCAAAAATGTTATTATGCTTAATTTATGCTATTTAATTTTGCAAAACTTAATCATCTTTTAAAATGTATTATTTGAGAGTATTTTATTTCTGTATTGAAAATGTTACACAAAGAAGATTTTTGAGAACTTGAGAAGTATCAAGGACCTTTTGATAAAGCTGCCAAAGTCTGGATTTATATCTTGAATTTCAGGAATGTTACATCAAGTGCTGCTTTTACTTGTACTCAGCAGCGATTGAGGAGTAGGTTTTTATTCAGTTTGGCCATTCATAGCTATTCTACACCTTGTGATGCTCAATTGACTTGATATTAAAAACAATCCATTCCATAAATATTTTCATGAACTTGTATGTTACATAAAGTCCTTGTTTGATTTACAGATGGATAAATATATGTTGGTAGTAGTGCAGGAACTTTTCCAAAATATCACTATAACAAATAACTCCGTTTCCTGTAGATGAACCTTAGTAATCACTTTTGTAGTAGCCAAGCAAGTATCATATTTTAAATATGTGATTATTTGCACTTATTACCTCTTGATATGAATGCAACTTATTACAAATGCTGGCCTGGGTATTTTAAAGGGTATATATAAAAGGTAAAGAAGTAGTGTGCCAAATGGTATAGTAAGGCTTGGTTTAGGAAACAACTCTACTGTTTTGGTCTGCTGGCATGAAGCCATATAACTGAATTTTGGCTTTGGAATACTGATGTGTGTGTTTTTTTTTCATTCCCCATGGATCAAATTGGAGCTTGTAAAGGATCAAAGCTTCTTATGACTGTAAATTTTAAGAATTAAATTATTAATAATTTATTACTTTAAATATTTGAGCTAATTGTAAATTTTCAGTTGGATCTAAGCCTTAGAAGGGAGAAAAACCCTTATTGATATAATCAACATCCCTAGTGAAAATTTGTATAAATATAGTTAAGAAATTTCTAGTGAGTACCTTAGTTGTCCAGTATTAAATTTAGAAATTTGACAGCATCACAAATTAAGTAACCTTTAAAAAATCACAACAATCATTTGTACTTCTTTCATAGTTATTGTGCTATAGAATTCTTATTAACCTAGCATTTATTTTTTCAGGCTTTTGTGCTTTATTATTGAAATAGTGAAATTGTTGATTATTACTTTATTGCATTATACCTGTTGGTTAATTATTACTGTATAAAGAAAATGAGCCAGAACTTCACTGTTCATTCTTTACAGAAAATCAGAATCCCATTGAAAATGGAAACATCTGAGGTCCATACCTTGCCAGTTCATTTCATATTATACCAAAAGGCAAAACCATGCCTAAGCACCTTCACAGCATAATCTACAAAGGCAACATTATACCAAGGCCCCGGTGTACTTCATTTAGTAGTTTTTAAGTGTAAATTTTATTCTAAATAGCTTTATAGTTACTCTGTATTATTCCATCAGTTATTGAATTAAGAATCATTTTCATTATTTGAATGGGTTTGCAATATGATGATGGTTGAATAATCAAACTAAAATATTTTGTTGGGTCCTAAAAAATTCAATAGATAGGTATTCCATGATTGTATGGCACAAGAAAGCAGTGATGTTGGATATGTTAGATTAAAGTGAGTAAAACGCATAACCATTTGTTTAACAATTATCTTTATAGAATGCTAGTTTAATGACTTTTCTAACTGAATTTTTTGAAGAATTCAGAAATGTTTGTATTAGGCACAGACCTATCATAACTGATTTTCTGATGCATTTAAAAATAAATGGAACACTAAATGTATATTACCGATGCAAACTGTGGATAAAATTGAATGAAAAAAATTAAGTCTGGAATTTCTTTTCTTCCTCTCTATCACCTCTCTTATTCTTCAGCATTACATGTCTACAGTCATGAGTGTGGAAAAATAGTACAGTCTTGAGAGGATAATCAAATTAAGTTGCTTTAGTTGGGTCTGGTGGTGCACACCTGTAATTGAGGCTGAGGCAGGAGAATTGCTTAACCTTAGGTGTTCGAGGCCAACCTGAGAAACAGGGCGACCTTTATCTCAGGAAAATGAAATTTTAAGGGTCTAGGTCGAAACAGTGCCTTAAAATCTCACATTATGTCACTCTCTTATATAATAAACTCTTTGTATATCAAAAGTAGAATAAATATATAGAACAAATATAGGGTAAGTCAAATGTGATTGGTTTTGTTAGATATTTTAGTGCTAGATATATGATTGAATTGCCCTTAACCTTTCATTTTCAAGTAACTTTTTAATGCATATACTTTATTAAAGCAATTATTATTTCTTAAAATTTTTGATTGATCCTAAAAGTAGTGAGTCATTCAGGCAAATGTTAGTAAAGATAATAAACCTCCTATTTTATAATTATTTGCACTACACTCTCAAACTAAGGAAGTACTTAAGTAAGTAAATATTTGGTATAATGTGTTTGAGAGCTATTCTAAATTGACCATAGAACTTTGATGCTATTTTTAGATAATGATATTTTGAAATGTCTTTAGTTTACTTGTTGGCATTTCTTTAATTGTACTGAGCTTATATTCTATTTGAGTAATTTTGATATTCCATGTGGACTTTCCAGGAATTCATTCTCAGGCCCTATCCCAGTGTCTAGAATATTGCAAAGGACTAATGTAGCAGTTGATACTAGAATAGTTTACAAATGACCAGTTACCTTCTGAAATTGATATTTTGAAAACTATCAAAAGACATGTATTTCTAAAGGTGTGATATTTTCTATTCTTGTGTTTTGAAACATGAAAACTTTGTGCTTATGATTTTTAAAGAACTTAGAATTTTCACAGTACTATGTATGTGTTTAATATCAGACTGTAGTTACTTTAGTAAAAGAAAGTCTTAATGTCTTACTGCATTGGAAAATTTGAGTTCAATTTTTCATTTTTATTTTAGGTCTTACCTTTAAGACTTTAATGAAGTTTGAGTTTATTTTCATATAGAGAATAAGATAAGACCATTTTAATTCTTCTACATATGCACATTCTATTTTTCTACACTATTTTTCTAACACTATTTATTAAAAAGACTATGTTTGCTCCATTTGTGTTCTTGGCACTTTTGACAGAAATCAGTTTTGACAAAAACAATTTTATGAAGTACATTTTGAAATCCAATAGTGTGTGATACCTTCCGCTTGTTTCTCTTGCTCAAGATTGCTTTGACAGTTATGAGTTTGTTGTGATTTCTTATGGATTTCAGGATTGTTCAGTCTAATTCTACAATAAATGTCATGAAAATCTTGATAGGGATTACATTTTGTGTATTATAAGATTTTTTAACTGTACTGATTCTTTCAGTTCATAAAAGCAGGTTATTCTTCCATTTGTTTTTATCTCTAACTTATTTTATAAGTTTTTAAAAGTCGTGTTAACTGTTCAGATCTTATGCCTCTTTAATTCCAAGTATTTTATTAGATTAGATTTATTTTTTATACTGTTATGGATTTTTGTTTTTTAGCCAGCTTGTTGCTGGTGTATAGACATATTTTCACATTTTTTTGTCCTCCAACTTCACTTCATTTACTTGTTAGTTCTAACAGGGTTTTTGTATTGGAGGAAATTTTAGGTGTTTCTACATATAAGATAATGCTATCCGTGAATACATCTTCCCTCCTTCCTTCCTTCCTTTTTTACATGCTTTTTCTTTCTTTTTTTACTTAATGACTCTGACTAGGACCTCTAAGAGTATTGAAAAGCAGTGATGAGAATTAGATCTGATTGTGTTTCCTAAAGGAAAAACTTCCAGCTTTGCACTGTGGATATGATGTTAATGTTGGCCTTTTCCATATTGTCTTTGTTTTGTTGAGGTACATTGTTTTATATGCCTGATTTTCTAATAGGTTGACCATAGCAAGATTTAGTTTCATCAAATGATTTCTCTCCATGTATAAAGAGGATCATATTTTTATCCTTCATTCTGTTATTGTGGTGTAATGTATTTTCTTGATATCACATTGATTGATTTGTGTAACTATCCATCCTTACATCTCAGAGATAAAACCTGCTTTATCATGAATGATCCTAACTGTGCTGTTGAAATCAGTTTGCTAGTATTTTATTGTGGATTTGTGCATCTGATGAATATAAGATGGGATTGAAGCTGTTTTTTTTTTTAAATCCTGTTCAATTTGTTTTGAATGTTGGATAGAGATTTGTGGTAACTATTTAAATGTTTGATAGGGTTCACTACCAAACTTTTTTGGTCTTGTAGTTTACGAGTTTTAGGTTATTGATTCAGTCGCCTTTTTTCTTTATTGGTCTGTTTAGGTTTCCCATTTAATCTTGGAATGTTGTATGCTTTTAGGAATTTATCCATTTCTTCATGGGTATACAATCTGTTGGTATGTAATTGTTTGTATCATTCTCTTATAATCTGTTTTTGCATTTGCTTTATTCATTGTTAGTTACCTCTTTCACTTAAAATTTTGTCTATTTGAATTTTTCCCCCTTAATCTTACAAAAGCGCTTCCACCATAGTTTTCAGAGCACAGGCTTTACAAAAGTTCAAAGCCATTGTCACCAAATTCCTTTACTAGCTATGAAATTGTTTATTTGTCCTTTCTATGCAACTGTAATGCCTCATTAGAACTGAGCAGGCAAAATGGGAATTGTGTAGATTTGTCTATATTACAGTACCTCATACAAAGCAGGTTCCTGCCTTTGGATATATTAAACACGTGGGATCAGAGATATTTTGTTGTGAAAAATTATATCTTATTTCAGGTCAAGATGTACATCCTTCTGCCTCTGGATAACTTGTAAGTACATACCAGACTTCCATTATAAACAAGTGTTATCTGACTAAAAGTCTCACAGTTGTTTTGTTAAAATTCCAGATTTTCCCCATAAGACAAAAGAGATAGCTGCTATAAGCCAAAGGATATTGATTATCTTTATTACCAAAGAAATAACTTCAATGCAGTTCCCACAAAATATTTGATTTTGAGTAAAATGTTATCCCAGTGTGCTAGCAAAGCAAGATATAACCTTTTTTTCCAAATTTACCCCAATTTTCTCAGCTGATGACTTTGTTTTGTGCTTCATTGTGAACACATTCATCTTCCCACTACCTGCCACTCATTATACCTATCAGTTTACTTAATATTGTTACTATACAAGATGTATATTACCAAAGGCATACATTTTAAATGATCATGTCTAAATACTTCGTTTTTTTCTTCAAGGTGATTAGTCCCAAAATCTTTATTTTTTTTCCTTTTGAACCTGGATTGTTGCCTTTAGCATAAAATCATGTGCTAAGTGACTCCCATTTCAAATAACCCCACCATCCTTTTTATTCAGTGCTGGAAGTTGAACCCAGGGCCTTGGAGATGCTAGGCAATAGATCCACACTAGGCAATGTTCTTAGCCTATGACTTATTTATTTATGTATTTTTTGACCAGTCCTGGGCCTTGGACTCAGGGCCTGAGCACTGTCCCTGGCTTCTTTTTGCTCAAGGCTAGCACTCTACCACTTGAGCCACAGAGCCACTTCTGGCCATTTTCTATATATGTGGTGCTGGGGAATCGAACCTAGGGCTTCATGTATACTAGGCAAGCACTCTTGCCCCTAGGCCGTATTCCCAGCCCCTATGACTTATTCTTTTTTTTTTTTTTTTGGCCAGTCCTGGGGCTTGGACTCAGGGCCTGAGCACTGTCCCTGGCTTCTTTTTGCTCAAGGCTAGCACTCTGCCACTTGAGCCACAGCGCCACTTCTGGCCATTTTCTGTATATGTGGTGCTGGGGAATCGAACCCAGGGCCTCATGTATATGAGGCAAGCACTCTTGCCACTAGGCCATATCCCCAGCCCCTATTCTTAAACCCACTCATAATTGCCTACCTTCTCTCTTCACTCGCATTGACTGTGTTTATCAAATCAGCATGAATTCGGTTGCCAGTTATGATCAGTAATTTGTTTTCCGCACGTGAACTTTCCTCAGCTTTTATAAGGGTTGATCCTTCTTCCTTGGGAACATTCTTCTCTTTTAACCTTTTGTGACACTATGTTTTCCCAGTTTGTCTCCTTCAGCCCCTGGTTACTCCTACCATAGTTTCGAATGACTAGTTCTCAAGCTGTAGTGTATATTAAAATTACTTTAAAAGGTCTTTAAAATGAAAATGTGTAGGCATTGCTTGCAGTTTCTGTTGTAATTGTTGGATGAATCTTAGCAATCTGTGTCTTTAGTTAGCACACCAAAATATTTTGATGTAATATCCCATCCCCCTCAGTTTTGAGAAACCTTATAGGCCTCATTCCTGTGCTTTTCTCTGTGTACTTTTCTCCTTTGGAGAGTTCTTCCATTTTTATCTGTCAATGCTCTCAACACTGTCTACATATAGAATCAACTATGGAGCTCTTTTCTTTTTCAATTGGTGTACATTTTACTTGGTAAGAGGTTTTATCATGACATTTTCATATATGTATATTATATCTTTTGATCTATATTCACACACACCCCTCTGGCTTATAAATACTGGACATTTAGTTTTACAGTTCCAGATCAAGACACTGGAAGTTTCAGTGTCTAGTTAGGACCTGATTTCTGGTTTATGAGTGGTGACTTCTGTGTCCTCCAATGCCACAAAGGATGAGAGAGATCCAGAGGCTCTCTTTTATAATGAGGCTAAACCTACTCATGAAGGTTCGTAGAGGTTTTCTTGCCATGTTCCCCATTGGCAGAGAGATGAGAGACCCTAGAAGGCTTTCAAGGTGTCAATTCTATTCATGAAGGCTCTATCCTAAAGATCTAATCACTCCCTGATGGCCTCACCTTCTAATACTCTCTCTTCATACTGTCTAAACATATGAATTTGAGAAGAACACAAACATTTAAACTGAAACAGCAATAATAGTATTGCCAGTCATGAGAGCTATTCTATGATTGACCTACTTTTACATGCCTTCATCTTGAGGTGAAATATCAGTATTCTGTTAGTAGAAATTCCTGTAAATAATTGTAGATCATTTTTTATTAAAGTGCCTTAGTATTGGTTGGATAGATGTTGATCTGAAATTTCTTGTCTTCCCAGAATACAAACTAAGAAGCAATTGAATGCTAAGAACAACCCCCATCCCTATCCCCACATTATGTTACTATCCATGAAGTAGACAATAGTGATAAATAATAGTGTAGTTGAAAAGCAACTGCCAAGGAAGGAGTATCACTGAAACAGGAGAAGAAAATCATTTATCACTATGGAATTGGACTATATATGTACCAAGCTTCCTTGGGAGATTAATATTATTTCTTACTAGTCTTTCCTATTCTTCTACATGCTAGCTGTTTTTTTCTAGTCCTGAGGCTTGAACTCTGGGTCTGGGTGCTGTCGTTAAACTTTTGTGCACAAGGCTAGTGCTCTGTCACTTCAGCCATAGTTCTACTTGTGGCTTTTTCTGTGATTAATTGGAGATGAGTCACATGGACTTTCCTGCCAGGGCTGGCTTTGAACCTCAGTCCTCAGATCTTAGCCTCTTGAGTAGCTAAGATAACAGGTGTGCCCCCCAGCACCTGGCACATATTTCTTTTTTAATTTTATAAAATTAAAAGGAGTTTTCTTGTGAACGTTCCCACACGCATAGGATATATTACAATATGTTCTTTGCTTGCCCTCACTTTTTCCCACTTCCCACTGATCTGTCCCCCAATGGTCCTCTTTTAATGTTTATGCCTTTTATCTCCTTCAGATCTACACTAAGAAAAAAGACAAGGATGTAAAAATGGGATTATTAAGCAAGAGAAAGGGAGGCAGTGGGAGAGGAAAGGAGGAGCAAGAGGTAAGGATGGAGGAAAATATGATCAAACACAATATGTAAATATATGAGAACCATTACTCTTACATTTAAAATATAATTGTAAGCAAATAAGAGTTGGAGATATAACTTGGTTATACAGGCTTACCTAGGGTGTGCAAGTCCCTGAATTTCATCTCCAGAACCACCCCCACACACAATTAAAATATACATAACAGGAGGGAAAAAGAGACCTTTTCTCATCTTAAGATTGGCAGAGTGATTTATGAACCTTTATTTTACTGTATACATTTTAGTCCATTTACTGACTTAAAAGTGTCAAATGGAATTTTACTTGAGATTCCATTGCAAGTTTATAAATACAGTCACATGTGTAGGCCTGCTATTGCAGCCTGTGATCTCAGTACTCAAAAGGCTGAGAGGATGGATGATCATGAATTCAAGACTAGCCTAGCATCAAGGCACCAGTTGTTCATTCCTATAATCCTAGCATAGAAAGTTGAGACCTGAAAAATCACAATTTGAAGCCAACTGTACAAGTACTTTCATGAGACTCTGTCCAGTTAGCCCATCCAGAAAACAGAAGTGGAGGTGTGGCAAGTGGTAAAGCATCAGCTTTTAGTTCAAACCTTGGAACTGGGCAAGGAAAAAAGGCAGGAAGACTGAAATCTGAGAATTGTGATTTTGATCAAGCTCTGGAAGACAAACCTGAGAGATTATTTTTTAATTTTACTTTATTGTCAAGGTGATGTACTGTGGGGGGTGATTTTATAGTGCTAGACATAAGATAGTGAGTACATTTCTTGTCAAACTTGTTACCCCCTCCCTAATTTCTGAGAGATTCTTATCTCCAAGTAACCAGCAAAAAGCCAGAGATCTATAGGACTCCATCAAGTATCCAGTAAGAAAGTGAATAGAGAGGTAGGTGTAAGCATATTTAAAGTAAGAATGAAAACTTTCCAAATTTGATTAAAATATTAATATATGCATCTAATGAACTAAATAAAATTTGAATTCCAAGCAAGATAAACTCAAGAAATAGTCAAACTATCCAAAACACAAAGTCTTTTGGTGAATATGACCAAAGCATAATATGCACATGTATGTAAATGTCACAGTGGAACCCACTAATTCATTTATGCATTAATCATAATTTAAATGTATACAAAATCTAGTGAATATTTGCCAGGCACCCTTTTTACTTCATCTTTATTAACCTAGTTGTCTTCTGGTATTTTCATATTATTTATAGAAAGATAGAAGTTGATTTTCACAATAAATACACTTTTGATAACCATTCAAGCATGAATCCCATAACATAAATTGTATTAGTAAAGTGTCTTTAAAAAGATAATAAAACATAGGGAAAAGCATGACTAGAAATATCAAATAACTTATGGACTTAAGTGATATGTGTAAATGGAGCTAAATTCCCAGCTAGATACAGTAGATCCTTGGTATCCTTAGTTATATGGTTCCAACCCATGAGTGCTCAGATTGTAAGGATTTTGGTACTCTATAATTACTCAAATTTACCTATAGATATGTATAGTAGATGAGGAACATTCATAATATGAAACTACATTTATTTGGAGAAGCTATAGTTTCACAAAATAAAGAATGGCCAACCATCCAGCAAATTACATGATTTAGAAACAGCTGACAATCACAAGTGACTGAGAGCTTCTCCACATCATCCGAGGTGCATGTACACCAAGGAATTGAAAAGTTTTGGTTTTGAATATTTATTTGTTTACTATAGTTGGTCAAAACTGTGTATAATAAATCTACCAGCAGGACATTGATGACTCACACCTATAATTCTAGTTACTCAGGACACTGAGATCTGAAAATCTAGTTTGAAGCCAGCCATAGCAGGGAAGTACAGGAGATTTATCTCCAACTAACCCCCAGAAAACTGGTAGTAGTGCTGTGGCTCAAAGTAGTACAGTGCTAGCCTTGAGTGAAAATGCTCAGGGACAGCACCTATGTCCTGAGTTCAAGCACCATGAGCAAAAAAAAAAAAAAGGAAACAGACAAAAATGTCAATAAGTCAGGATTAGTGTCAGAATTAAAAACATAAGGGATTATTAAGCACCAGAGGCTTATGCCTATAATCCCAGCTATTTAGGAGGCTGAGACCCAAAGGATCATGGTTCAAAGCTAGCCTGGTAAAAACAACAACAACAAAACAGTTCTCAGGACTCTGTCTCCAAAATAACCAGCAAAATATCTGGCTGGAGGTGTGTTTTAAGTGGTAGAACACCAGACAAGCAAGCGAGTTGATTAATTGTGAGGCCTTGAGTTTAAACTTCAGTATAAGCTAAAGAAAATAAAAAGATAAGCAATAAGAGATGAAAGTATAGAACCATAGGTTGTTTAAAAGTACTGGAAGTTTGAGTGTAAAACTCTGGTAAACTTAGAGGAGACAATTAAAAAAGTTTTTAATTTTGTTTATTAAACTATTAAAGGGTAAAATAGATAGTAATTATCATCCATTCATAGAAATAGTTACCATGAAAAGATTTAACTCATTATGAAGTTAAATAAGTCCAAATTTGTATGTACTCAGTATGTTGGCCTTAAAATACAAAAAAACCTTATAGAAACAGATAATTAACAAATCCATCACAGATATTTTAATATATCTTTCACCAAGAACACACACAAAGTAAGGATCAGAAAGATTGTAACATTAAAACTAATATTTCTAATAAAATATACATTTAATATAGTCATTCATACTCTATGAGGATGTAAGAAACAGGTAATGAGACATGACTACATATGTAATCTGTGCATAACATAAACTGATCAGTTCTGTAAGAAATTTGTTTAGACGAGCATCCATGAGGGATCTGTTGTTTCTGTCTGCTGAGGGAAGGGGGCTTGTGGAGGAAAACAAAAGCTGAGGAGCAAAGGTGATATTTTGAGAGTTCAGTTAATAATGGTTGAAGGTTATGAGGGCATCTAAAATCCAGAGCAAAATCATGACAGGGTGAAAAACAGACCTGGAATGATATGCTTCAGCTGGTAGAAATAAATCGTGACAACTAGCCTATACAATGCACAGAAATGACTGGAGATGAGGTTGGAAAGGTAGACTAGGTTATAAAAAGCCTTAAACTTCATGTTAAGCAATCTCATTAATTTTGTAAATACTGGATGCTAATGAGAAGTTCTTAAGTGATGAAATATTTAGCTTGGACTTTTAGAAAGGAGAATGTACAGGAATGTAACATTCAGATTAAAAGGAAAAAGTAAGAAGAGAGACTAAGAATCATTTGGAAGTGGGGTAGTTGAAGGAATTGAGATGGAAGATTTTTCAGAAGTGAGAATTGGAAAGGAAGTTAAATATTCCAGTCTTTTATTTCACTTGGTCATATTGATAGTGATTAATATAAAAATATTAATAGTAAGTTCAGATTTGGAACTGAGGAGATATGTCAGACACAAATTTTCATTTTCTAAATCATACAACTTTCTCTTGTAGATTCATTTTTTATTTTCCTTTTCTATGAAACCACCACTATATTCTGAAATTTTTCTGTTTGGATCACAAGCAGTAGGCTGGAGTTGTATGGAAAAATCACACAAAGCCAGGTGCCATATAAGAAAATTATTTTAATCTAAGAATCACCAGTAATCAACTATTTCCTATACTATCTCTTGACAGTTTCATTTTGCAGCATATAAACAGATGAATTAATACTGGGTAAAATATCTGTTAGTCATAGAAAACAGATCTGTCTACTCTTTAATAAATTTTATGGAGTGACCTGAGTCATTTGATTTCTTACTCAAAGCTTAACTCCAAAATTTTAAGGATATTTCTCTTTCCTTAGAACCCATAGTTTGTTATATTAGTTCTAAGAAAGTTAAATCTAGTAACTTTTCCTGAATATCTTTGTTTTGTTTTTAATGTCAAAGCTTTTTATTTATTATATCCAATTTCCACTGAACTCTTTGATTTCAATAGATTCTAAAAATAAATCCCCTAGAGGAGAAAAAAAAATAATGAACAAAGAGAGAAAACAAGCCAACAATATGACATGAAGTATGCACAGCTGACTCTGTACTGAAAAACAACACCCAAGAACACTCTGGGTTCTTAAGAATATTTCTTTGACTTTGGTTAGGAGCCATGCATTCCAAGAATAATATAGTATGTGGAGCATATTAACAACATTAAAGGAGACATTGGTAACAAAATATCTAGCTTCATTAGTGTTGAAATTTTCAAGTCATGACATGTAAACAATGATGTCTATCTTATATATTCCTAGGAAAATGGGGTAGCAAATCTTTAAACTCCAGTGTGCTGATCATTTTGAAAGTATTTGAAACAGATGATAGATTTATGAAGCTTCAAAGAAAACTTTGTAAAGAGTCTTGGACTATTTAAGAATTTCAAGATGTCGGTGTTCTTTCTTTCCTCTCTCTAATCAAAAAGCAAAACTGAGTTTTTAGACCCAAGGCCCAAACTCCAGGAGTTTCAAATAAAGTTCAGCCATTCTCTATGTACTGAATAGAGCCATAATGAAGGGCCAAGTAAGTAAAGAGATTAATCGTCAGTCATATGAAGAAAGCATTTCAGTATATCTTCAGGCGTTTTCAGAAGGGTAACGATTGTCCTTAGGCTAAATAGGGTGAACTGGAAGCAGAGGGTCAGAAAGATATGCACATTTAAAACCTCAAGTCACTGGTATGACCTGATTCACCATTAACTCAGTCTCTCATCTGGAGGAGTTCTGGAGGAACCATTCTTGTCTCCATTTGAGAGAAAACATGTTGGGTCTTGCCACAAGAAAAGGGGACGACTTTAGATATGAAGTGGATGGGTGGGGGCTGAGTGGCCAGCTTTAATTAATTTGCAGGCCAAGCAGAAGCAGCTTTTAAATTACTTTTTACAGAAACGTTCACCATATTGTTAGATATGTTCCCAGTTATATTTCCTAGTCATATTATTTTATTTGAAGTGAACTGTTTCTGCAAAGAATGTTGTACAATTTCTGTGAAGAATATTGACAGTATGACTAATCATGTAAATACAAATGGATAAATGTAAAAAAAACAACAAACCCAAGCCCCTGAAGACCTAATGTCCTGCAAATTTGAAAATTAACAAGAAAACTTTGATATAAATCCATACTTTGTATAGTAGTACTTAGCATCACTTGAAATGTTATCTGTCTTTAAGATATTATCTCAAGCCAATGTGTTCAAAATTAGAAATCGCAGTGAGGGATATAATTGAATAAGTTTGGAGACCTGTATCTTAATGTAACCCAATATTTTATGGTATCACAATATATATTTACACATTCTCTTTTCTACACTTGAGATTATTTTTCTTGAAGGGAGAAAAACGGTCTTATGTTTGTGTTAGATTTGTAGCTCTTGGTTTTGCAGTTAGCATATGCTGTGTAGAAATGCAAATTCGGAGCTAAAAGACAGCAAGGAAGAAGACAACCTGTGCAATACGTAAGTTTGGGCTATGTGTCTTTGAGAAATGCACTCTTATTTTCCTCATTTTTTCATTGAAAAAAATCAATAAATATATATTTAGAAAAATAGATATAGAACTAGGAACATGGCTTAGTGGTAGAGTGTTTGCCTAGTATGCATGAAGCCCCAGGTTCGATTCCTCAGTAGTACCACATAAACAGAAAAGGCCAACGTGCTGCTGTGCTCAAATGGTAGAGTGCTAGACTTGAGCAAAAGAAGCTTAAGGACAGTGCCCAGGCCCCAAGTTCAAGCCCCATGACTGGCAAAATAACAATAATAAAAAGATATAAATTTAAAAGCCATGTATATCTGTAGTACATTAATCTTACTTTATAAACCTGGACACTGAAATGACTATTTGGTGGCAGCTTTAGTCTTTGAAAGGCGCACACTTTCCTCCAATTGTTCAAACAAATCAGTTATTTCAGTGAGCACGCTGGAAGTGTTACATGATTAGTTTTTTGCATGGAAGAGAGGCAGACAGAAATTTCCAAATGGCTCTTACGGTTAGCATTCACATTGTTCTTGTTTCCATTAATTATACGTAAAAAGATCCCAGTTAGAACATGAAAGCTCTTACAGGGAAAGTCATGGGATTGGCCCCTGTTCTGAGTACACTATTTCCCCGAGAACATGAAGCCTTTATTCACAGAAGCACAGGCGAGTGAAATTTTTCAAGCCCATTTCCAGTAAAATAAGAGTTGTGTGCATTCTAGCCACTGAATCAAGCCAGAGAGGTATGGTGCCTTAGGAGAAAGGAGATTGGTATTCGATGATCAGATTTTACTAGATGGAGGAATCTCAGGAAATGGAAGCAAAGGATGAAGTTTGTATGAAGTGAGGCTGACTTCCTTACCTGATCAAAGTTAAAGTGCATGTGAGGTCCAGGTGAATGTGGTCTGAAATCCCTTCTCTCTCTTCTAATCAGTTTTTTTTCAAATTTTTATTATCAAACTGATGTACAGAGAGGTTACAGTTTCATACGTTAGGCATTGGATACATTACTTGTACTGTTTGTTACCTCGTCCCTCATACCCCCCCTCCCTCCCCCCCCTTTCCCTTCACCCCCCATGAGGTGTTCAGTTCACTTACATCAAACAGTTTTGTACTTGGTTGTGTGTGTGTGTGTGTGTGTGTGTGTGTGTGTGTCTGTCTGTCTGTCTGTCTGTCTGTGTCTGTGTGCCTCTGTGTCAGTATGCTGGTCCTAGGGCTTGAACGCAAGGCCTAGGTGCTGTCCACTTCTGGCCATTTGGTGGATAATTCTAGGTAAGATTCTCATGAACTTTCGGGCCCTGGCTGGCTTTAAACAGTGATTCTCAGATCTCAGCTTCTTGAGTAGCTAGAATTACAGGCATGACCCATCCATGCCCAGCCAATTTTGAACTTCTTAGTTCTCATTGAACCATTTGCTGTTCTGTCACTTTACAGACCAGGTCTTCATTTCATTCTCACTTAGCTTCTCCTAAACTCCTCATCCCCTCTCCCTTCATTGCATTTGTGTTTGTCTATTTATAAATAATACATACGTATAGGAATGGATATACCTATATAAATTACGATAAAGTGCAGCTAGTAAGCACCACACAGATGTTTTGAAATAGAGAAATAACTGAAAGCCACATCTAATAATAAGTTCTAAGTGAATGAATTATACATGATACTTCTCTTTTCAACTTTATGGCTTAACTGATGGTTACTGGCTTCCCTATTTATCAAACTAGAATATATCATAGTGCCAAGTGAAAATACTAAATATGCTAGCTATACATCATTTGGGTTTCCAATTCCTTATTTCATCTAGAACTTATTTATTGATGTCGTAGTTTGTATCCAGCATCGTTTAGGGAATTTGGGATTAAATCAGTGGAGAAAATAGACAGAAGTATCTGCGAAGAGTTTAGAAGAGGAAGTCAGGAAAACAATAAGCAAGTAATAAACACTAGCTATTAGTAAAATGTTCTTTAGATAATATAGAGATAGGTACCTGATAGAATGGCTGTTATCAACCGCACAAAAGTAACAAATGCTGGAGAAGAATATGGGCAAAAGGAAAGTATTGCAGTGCACATAAATTAAGTACAACCATTATGGAAAACAATATGGAAATCAGTATATGAATTAAAACTAGAATTACCATAGGATTCAGCAGTCTCATTCCTAGATATCCATCTAAAATGATTTACATATTGAAGAGACATTTACATTCCCATGTTTATTGCAGCTCTCTTCACAATAGCTAAATCAGAAACAATCAGTGTCCACTAACTGATGGACAAATAATGCACTAGATTTACAAAATGGAATACTTTTCAACCTTAGAGAAGATACTTCTGTCCTTGGGAACACCATGGATTGAACTAGTGGACATTATACTAAGTGAAATAAGCCAGGCATTGAAAGAAAGATGCTGCATGTGCTCACTGTATGTAGAATCTTAAAAAGTTGAACTCATAGAAACAGAAAATAGGGATGGTGGTTACCAGGAGACAATGAGATGTTCCTAAAGGATTCTGAATTTCACTTAGGTATTAGGAGTAAGCTCAACATATCTTTGGCATAACATGATGAGTAAAGTTAATTATGATATATGGTATCCTTAAAATTCCTGAAGGTAGATTTTAAGCATTTTCACTACAAAACAGAACCACTTGATGCAACACATATGCTAAGTACCTCAATTAAACCATTGGCACACCTATCATGCACCATAAATATGTCCAGTTTTGTCAGTTAATAAATTAGACTTTGAGTCTTTCTAAACAATTATACAATTTAATTCTCCATCAAGTCTATTATACTTCAGTAAATTAATTTGTAATCACTTGCATAAGCACCCAGTGCATTTACTTCCAAATTTATAGGCACATTTGAGCTACCACAAATGGGAAAACCATGCAACCTGTGTTTCTGTGTGTCTGGTTTCCTTAATTTTTCCATTTCCTTATGAATGGTACAATATCATTCTTTCTGGTGGATGAGTAGAATTCCACTGTGTATACATGCCATATTGCTTGAACCATTTGTCCATTAAGGGGCCAGAAAATAGGTACCTGCAAGAGAGGGAACAAGGAGAAAGGAGTGAATACATTTAAGAATTCATTGTATATACCACAAAATTAAGAAAAGGGGGCAAGGGGTGGGTCTAAGTGGGGGTGGACATTTTGAAGGAATGACACAGGTCAATATACATTCTATACATAAAGTGCTTTGTTAAATGGCAAAAAAAACCCTATGCATATCCTGAAAATAGGAAAAACATAAGGAAAGGGGTGGGTTGAGAGGGGGTGAGTGAGAATATTGAATGGGATTGACATTGATCAAGACACACAGTATTCATAAACTCCTTTGTAGAACTACTTAAAGATAATAAAATATTAAAAAATGAAGTAAATGTGTTGGTAGTATGGGGTTGTAGAGGGTGGTTTAGAATGCAATTACAAATAGGATAGCAATTGAGAGCCTAGAATAATCTTTTAGAAGCCTCCAATCTGATCACTGTGTTTTATATCTATACTGCCTCTGTTTAGGATCGGTTACTAATTCTAAATTATGCCAGTGTTAAATCCATTGAGCACCATTTCTACTGCCCCCCCTCCATAACAGTCATATATCAAGGAGTCCATGCCCCTTTGTTCTCTGTGTTCTAGGCTTGTCTCACTCAACATTATTTGTTCAAGGTCTGACCAGTTCCCTGCAAATACCAATATTTTATCATTTCTAATCGCTATGTAGTATTCCATTGTGTATAGGTACCACAGTTTTTGAATCCATTCATCCGTAGTAGGGCATCTGGGTTGTTTCCATATTTTGGGTATTGTGATTTGTACAGTGATAAACATGGATGTGCAGATGTCTTTATGATATCCTGAGACCTGTTGTTCAGGATAGATGCCTAGGAGTGGTATGGCTGTGTATATCTATGCTGAGCTTTTTGAGAACCTCCATACTGTTCTCCAAAGTGGTTGTACTAATTTGCACTCCCACCAACAGTGGAGAAGGGTTCCTCTTTCCCTGCATCCCCTCCAGCATTTGTTGTTGGCTGAGTTCAGAGTATGGGCCATTTTAACTGGAGTGAGGTGGTATCTCAGGGTTGTTTTCATTTGCATTTCCTTTACTGCCAGGGATGTTGAACATTTCCTCATATGTTTCTTTGCCATTTTTTATCTCTTCTCCTGTGAAGTCTCTTTTTAGCTCCTTTGCCCATTTAATAATTGGTTTACTGGGTTTGGAGGAGATTAGTTTTTTGAGTTCTCTGCAGATGACAGATATTAGGCCTTTGTTGATGTGCTGGTGGAGATCCTTTCCCATATGGTTGTCTGTCTTTCTAGTTTAGTGGCTGTGTCTTTAGCTGTGCAGAAACTTTTTATTTTGTAGTGGTCCCATTTGTCGAGTCTCTCCCCTATCTGTTGTGCCCTGGGACTATGTTCAGGAAGCTCCTACCTGTGCCTATAAGTTCTAGTGTCTCTCCTACTCTGTCCTTCAGTAGTTTTAAGGATTCAGATCTGATGTTGAGGTCCTTAATCCATTTTGAGTTGATCTTTGTGCATGGTGATAGGCTAGGGTCCACTCTGAGTTTTCTACATGTGGCTGCCCAGTTTTCCCAGCACCGGTAGTTGAAGAGGCTATGTTTTTTCCATAGTATGTCTTTAGCTCCTTTGTCGAATATCAGCTGACTGTAAGAATATGGCTTTATTTCTGGGTCTTCTATCCTATTCCATTGGTATTCAGGTCTGTTTTTATGCCAGTACCAGTGAGCACCATTTCTAATCTCTTACTGATTATAATTTAGTAACAGAAGACAGAACCCTTGGAGAGGCATTAGTTCTGTTACTGAGAAATATGGAAGAAGACAGCTATTATATTGAAAATACTTTTGTAAAACTTCAAAGTTCAGAGTTAAAATATGTAACATAGGATAATGCAACTATATATACGCACCTCGACCTGCACTGTAACGCACCAAAGAACCTAACTTTACAAGCTGAAGTGGACTGGAAATGAAGAGAGACTCTAGAGCTTGGCCAAAATATTTTCGTGGTGACATAATAACTGGGGAGTCAAGAAGCACATCACCATTCCAGTTTTCTGGCTTCTGCCCAGAAGTCTAAACATTTATTTCCTGAGAAATACCACTTGAATAGTTTCTTGGCCTCTGACTAGGAGATAGCAAAGCTAAATTGCTTTGCCCAGTTTTCCATTTGTGAACTAGTGCCTGGATTGTTTTTTAATTTGTATTTTTATACTGTAGCAATGCAACACTATTTGGGATAATCTTGAGCGACATGGCTTGATAAAATTTAGGGAAGGAATAGGACCTATAGATCCCATCAAAATTTGAAATATTAAGTTTAGAGCTAAGGACATAGGAAGAGAAATGTGAATCCAGAACTGGTAAGCAGAACTTACCAGAGTCCCCATATAGGGCATTTACCTGAAGTAATAGTCACAGAATATGTCCCCTGGGAGCACTGTCGAAGAACTGTTTTAATTGATGTACACTGGAGTGACAAGTGGATAATTACCTTTAGATACATCAATGGCTCAGATAGGAAAGGTAGTCAACAAATGTTCCCTTAATTGTTAGATGATGCAATAAACTCAAGATGGAATGTGGGAGATTTGGGTTAGACTTAAAGAGGAATCTATTGTGAAACACTGGAAAGGGTTCCTGAGGAAAGCTATGGGATGTTTTCTCTTGGGAGGTTTATAAATAGAAGGGAGTCTTATTGCCTTTGATGCTTTGAGTATATCTGTAAGATCTAGTGACCACAAGGTTTCTTTTGTAGGATTGCATTTGGTTCACTGGCTCTTTTAGAGTCATGCTGTCCTTGTGCATTGCTGTATCACACTAGCATAATGAGTGCTTCCACTATTGGCTAAGTGACAGATACTTTTGAAATTGTATCTCATAAAAATTATAACCTTTAGTTTTCTCCTCTCATTACCAAATGGAATATTGAGGCAATATGCAGGTCAGTATGTCTCATTAATGTCTCAGTGATTACTATGCCAACAGTGATGATTAGTGTTACTATTACCCATTCTTTTCACAAGAAGAAATTACAATATGAGCTAGGCCAGTCCACACAAGTTTTGTAAATTTCAGCACTTTATTTGAATAATTTCATTTCTAAAAATATCATGAATAACATATTAAAATTTGTTTTCCTGGTGGTTGGCATCCTATTAACCCATATTACTTTCTTTACCAAGGGCTTGTAGAGACAGTTCATAAGAAGTGGTTGGGTCCCACACACTGGAAAAGGTAAGTTTATATTTTCTTAAAATTTATAATAAGGTTAATGCACCTGCCATAAAACAAAATTTACAGTAATTTTAGAAGAGTAATTAGCACTAAATATTACATCAAGGTCAACCATTTTGCTTTACTGTTGAGAAAACTAATGTCCTGGAAAAAGGAGAGATGTATCCAAGACAACAGGTCCTTGGACTCATAACACGCATTGCTAGGTCTTGCTCTATTTTGTAATTATTTGTCTAAGGAGGTAGCATGAATTTGTGCATGTCTGTTAAGGCTAAGCATGTGTTGGTTCATAAAATCATAGCAGCCATATGGAAGAGAGATATGATTCAGAAATGGCTGTTTTTGTTAAAGAGAGTCACAAGGAGAATACCATTTCTGAGACTGACGATATTTCTCATGACTTTGAAGACCTTTTTCTTTTGAATTGTTCTAGAATAAAAGAGAAGAGAATAAGGGAAACCTCCTGATTTACTGTTCATGGCAACTGAACAGTTGCTTAATTGGAAAATTTTCTCATATTAGCTATCATAGATGACAGTTAAGAAGTTAAGTAGGATGTATGTTGGCCATATCAAATTCCATTAAACTGAATTTAAAGGAATGTTCAAAGCAATTAAGTTCTTATCTAAAATGTCCATAAAATGTAGTTTGGGGGGCTGGGGATATAGCCTAGTGGCAAGAGTGCCTGCCTCGGATACACGAGGCCCTAGGTTCGATTCCCCAGCACCACATATACAGAAAACGGCCAGAAGCGGCGCTGTGGCTCAAGTGGCAGAGTGCTAGCCTTGAGCGGGAAGAAGCCAGGGACAGTGCTCAGGCCCTGAGTCCAAGGCCCAGGACTGGCCAAAAAAAAAAAAAAAAAAAAAAAAAAAAAAAAAAAAAAAAATGTAGTTTGGAACTTGGGAGCCTGTCAGTCATCAGGTATTTAGACAACATTGCAAATGAGAATTGTTAGGTGTATGACAGTCTGAAAGCCTCATGATATTATGAAATATGAATATTACACATACATTTAAGAAAGACCAAAGCAAAAAAAACAAATTTACACACCATCAACTACTTGTTCTAGACAAAAGCCATATTTGATCAACCTGCCTCAAATTCTGCCTTTACAACAACTGTAGGCCATTCTACCTTTTTCCTTCCTTGTACTTTCCGTCCTCCCATTTTACTAAAACAATGTCTTAGTGGGGTTTGGGGCAACAAAAAAGATGCTGTTACCTACTTCTTTGATTATTGAAAGTATTCCCTAACTACACTTCTTGTCAACATACTGGTCCTCCAACACTGAAAACTAGCTAAGTTCCATTTATGGTTTAATTTTATGGCAACAGTATTAGTCTGAGAGAAAAAAGTAACTTTTTCAATTCAGATTAAAGAATGAAAAAGAGGGCTAAATATATAAATACCTTAACAGATGGTAAAATTGGGTTAAGTGTGAAGAGTTTTTCTTTAAAATTGTGCAGGATTTTCTCAATTTTTCTGTCACCCTAATTTTGCTTATAGAACTTAGAGGAAGGATACTGACATCTTGCATTCCATTGTGACATATGGAATTGATAAATTAGGGAAGAGTTCTGGCCATTGTTATCTAGTGTTTGAGGAGTTTGAATTGTCTGTGGATATTATCCTGAGATACTCCCTACTTCATTTTCTCCAGAGGAGGAACCTCATATTTCAACAGCGGAACTTGAAGAATTTCTGTCAAGCATTTACAGAAAATGGTTCCATTACTTAGAAAAACAATTCAAGAGGTTTCAGCACAGTTGCCAAGTGTAGCAATCAGATCTTTGGTGACTTAACTGTTCTTGCTGCCCCATCTCCCTCACTTTGGATATTTCATCATTATATGTACCCTTCTCTTCTGAGAATTGTTTTCCACTCATGTACACATCCATGTATTCCCAAATTTGGCCCCTATACACTACTAGAATTGTGCAAATGTACAATGAAACATCAACACACACCTACGTCTCTCACATAACCCTTTTGAGGATTTGATGTTGCCTGATTGTGTGTGTGTGCGTGCGCGTGCATGCACGCACCCATGCATGTGAGTACATGAGTGTGTATGCATGTGCGCAGTACTGAGGTTTGAACTCAAGACCTGGGCACTCTTTGTTAGCATTTTTGCTCAAGCTGATACTCAACTACTTAAGTTACAGCTCCACTCTGGCTTTTTGTTGGTTAAGTGGAGATAAGTGTTTCACAGACTTTCTTTCCCAGGGTGACTTTTTTTGAGGGTGTGTGGGGGCATTGTCACTTTATTTGAATATTTAGTGGTATTATACCACATTGACTGTATTAAATGATTTTATCTACCGAGACTATCAGCAACAATTTTTGTAAAGTGAAAGGCACTGTGTCCTTTTGGAGCAAAGATAAGAATTGCAGCATTGCTTTGACTCTAACAAGCTGAGGTAAACAGCAGACATTGTTCACTTGATTTCTCTTGCCATATCTAAAAAGTAGAAAAATTGAGTTACTTCTGGACTCAGTGCAACATAATTATCACCACAAGATAATAAGTAGAAAGATATCATTGTTTCCCTTATGCAGCTAAATTGACTTGGGAAACTGTATGCATAGAGAGAATGCAAATTAAATGTGTAAGATGTAACTTTGTCAGACAACCGTCTGCTGCTTTATTTCCCTAAAAGTGGTGACAGTAACAAAATATTGTTAAATATTACTAGGATATCTGGTTTCAATTCTTTTTTATGCTATATGATCTATTCAATTACTTCATTTTTTGTTTGTATCAGGTAATTTTTTACTTCTCCATTAAAAGAGAACTTACTTATTGTTATTGTGAAGGTGATGTACAGAAGGGTGATAGTTATATAAGTCAGCTAAATAGAAGGAGGGAAGGGGTAACACTTTTCAAAAAGAAATGTACCCAAGGTGGCTTTGAACTGCAATCTTCAGATCTCAGCTTCTTGAGTAGCTATGATCACAGATGTGAGCCACTGCTGCTGCCATTCTATGGATATTTTGTTTGGTGCAAACAATTCTTGCTTTGTGGTCAAATATATTTCAGATCGCTGACCCTGCTTCCCATCCTTCTAATCAAAACTTTGTACCACACAAGCCACACATAGTTTTAATGTATTTCAGGCATGTGGTTAGGTGTTTTACACATTCAACATTATTTCTCATAAAACCCCATGAGTTAAACCTGACACTTGACTGCTATCTCTATTTTTTTTCTGTCTGAACTCTGGACTTTACACTTACTTGGTTGGCATTCTACCAGTTGAACCACATCCTGCTTTTTTTCCTGCTTATTTTGGAGTTGCAATCTGGCAGAATTTTCTTTCCAGGTTAGCCTTGATGTTCCAGGACTCAGTCTCCTGAGTAACTGGGAATACAGACAGGAGTTGCTGGATTCCAAGTACTATTTCTATTTTGAAAATTAGGACAGTGTAGCATAGAGCACTTTAGAACATTTTCCAAGATCACCCTGTAAATTATGGGCATGTGAGGCAAGCCCAGGAAGTCTGGTTTTATATATAGGGCTCTTTGCTACTCTATTACAATATTTAATAAGTTTTATTAATGTACAAATATGTGTTTCTATCTTACTGTATATCTTATTGGAGATTTGGGCCACATGTGTGTTCTATAATGGTGCTCAGAACCCAGGAAAATGGTATGGAGCTTTGCTCTCAGCATTGTGTTCTGTTTCCCATTACTGTTTCCTTTCCTCCCTTTTTCCTATATTACTACTCTTGCTACTACTACTGCTGCTGAGGATGGAACTCAGGACTCTTTTAGTGCTAGGCTTGCGCTCTACCACTGAGTTACAACCTCCTTCCCTGATGCCTTTACTTGATTATTTTTTTAGTTGTTATGTTTTATTGTTATGTATTCAAGTATCTATTTATTGTAAGAATGATGTAGAAAGGGGTTACAGTTAGATAAGTCCTAAGTCTTTTTGAACAGTGTCACCTTTTCCCTTATTTTCTCCCAGGTTTTTTCTGACACCCCTCCCCCATAAGCTGTATAGTTCATGTTCAATATAGTGTATAGTGTGTATCACTGCTGCATTTATTCATCCCTTGTCTTACCATTTCTGTGCTCCCCCTTACATGAATTTTTAAATGGTCTAATTACCTAAAATGTTTTTGTTTCCTTATTTATGATCTGCTTCCATTTCTGAGTACAGAAATTTAGCTGTCTGTTGCTGTATCCCAATTGTCTAGCACAGAATTCAAGGAGTATTTACTGAGTAAGTGGCTGACAACTGGCGAAATATCTGAATAGCAGTAACCTAAGGAGATAATAAATCTTAATCTGAACAAAGAACTAAAATATTTCTTAAAAAAGAACATTGCCATTCTATGGCTTGAAGTGGTGGTGAACATCTGTAATACTAGCACTTGGGAAATTGAAACATGAGTGAGTTTGAGGCTAGTTTTGGCCATATAGCAAGACCTGTGTCAAAATAGGCGTGGATACACACACACAAGCACACACAGACACACATACATACACAGGTAATCAAAAGTAGTTCACAAGATCATCCTTATATTACTATAAATAATAGAGCTGCTCTTTTTTGTGCCAGTGTCATACTACTACAGACCCAGCTTTAAAATACCACAATTAAGGAAAGGGGTGGGTTGGGAGGGGTGGGTGAGAATGTTGAAAAGAGTGACATTGATCAAGGTACTCTGAATTCATAAACTTCTTTGGTGAATGGCAATTCCTTTGTACAACTACTTTTCTAGGCCTGGGCACTGTCTCTTGAGTTTCTTTGTGTTCAAGGCTAGCACTCTACCACTTGAGCCACAGCGTCACTTCCGGCCTTTTCTGTTTATGTTGTGCTGAGGAATTGAACCCAGGGCTTCATGCATGCTAGGCAAGCCTTCTACCACTAGGCCACATTCCCAGCTCCCTTTGTACAACTACTTACAGATAATTTTATTTTATATTTAAAAATATCATTAATATGATCCATAAATTCTTTCTTCTAAATTAAATGAAAATATTAAAAATGTAACTATCTGGAAATTATTCCATAGCTGTTTGGATGTTTTAAAGCCCACATGCCACTAATAAAAATAAGAACTTGAGAAAATTAATAAGCAGTTTTAATTTTTATTTTTTCCTGAAATGATGCTGTGTCCTAGCTGTTAGGAATTTTCTGCTGATTGGTTTCCAGCTCGGAATTAGCTTCATGATTTCGTTAAAGCTTGATCCAAGGACAAACGTGTACAATCTGGTTTCCTATTACTAGTTTCCTATTACTAGATCATTATGTGTTTGTTCCTGTATTTGCATTTTCAAGGAAAAATCAGAAAACATCACACTAATGTTATGGTAAATCTTTATATGATTGTTTCTCTTAACTCTTTTGATTAGTAAACTATTTTATGGTACAATTTAAATACTAAAAGGAGGGATGGGAATATGGCCTAGTGGCAAGAGAGCCTGCCTCATATACATGAAGGCCTGGGTTCAATTCCCCAGTACCACATATATGGAAAACGGCCAGAAGTGGCGCTGTGGCTCAAGTGGCAAAGTTCTAGCCTTGAGCAAAAGGAAGCCAGGGACAGTGCTCGGGCCCTGAGTCAAAGGCCCAGGACTGGCAAAAAGATAAATAAATAAAATAAATAAGTAAATACTAAAAGGGGCAATGAAATAATATTTTGTAATTCCTATTTTTGGAAAAATATCAAGATAGAAAAATCTCGTATCTAGTAATGCTGAAAAATAGCTTAGTTTATCTTAATGAATTTGCAATGAAAAAGGATTTACTGTGTTCCATAAAATTTTCATATTTCATTAGAGAGTACTTAACAGTAAAAATGGCTTTCTCCTTTGAGGAAAAGGTCTGTAAATCAAATTAAGACTAGTTTTTAGATTTGAGTCAGTTTTGCCAGTTTCTGATTTCTTGACCTTTGAGAATTGGGATATCATCTCTCTTTTTATGATAGATTAACAAATATTTGTTATCTTCTTAATATTTGGAGGATAATGGCCACCTGATTTCACTGTATAAGTTCTAGTTATGTGTATGCTTGAATATTTAGAAATAATAGGATGGATTGATTAATTTCTTGATAATTTAGTACATTCTATTTGATCTTGTGAAGTCTATATCACATCTAAAGATTTTCTCAATTTTTTTCTCACACATTTTCTATAACATGCCAGTTCCACCTTGATTATTTCAGGGCAATTTTCTTCATGTTTTACTAACTATGCCAATTCAATGACCAGATTAATATTTCTCTCTACTCAGATTTGTCAAGGCAAAGGTATTTATTCATCAGAAAACCAGCAAAAATTGTATGTGATATAATTAGTATTGACTTGGCAACTTGCAACATAATTTAGTCTGACTTTATTATCTATAGCTGATTTTTAAACCAAAGAGGATATTCTGTCTGCCTTGCAACACTACGTATTATCAGGCTGTTTCTGGAATATGTTGCTCTGAAAGTGCATTTTGATATAAGACACACTGGGTTCCAATTCCCATTTCAGCCTATTTCCTATATATGAGAATTGGGAAAATTCATTAACTTCTCTAGAGCCTCACTTTCCTCTCATGCAAAATGGAAATGTCAATACAGTTGTCCTTCCTTTATCTGAAATGTGGCTTTCTCTGGTTTCAGTAACCCACCATCAAGTCAAGGTTAAGTACTGTGTGATGAGATATTTTGAGGTGTGATGATACGTACTTGTAATCTCCGCTTCTTGAGGGTAGATATTGGGAAGATTATATCCTAGCTGCTAGAAGATGTAAATTGGAAGATTATAGTCTCAGGTTAACTATCCAAAGAATAACTAGCAAAAAAAGGATAAGAGACATGACTCAAGAGTTAGAGCTCTGGCTTGCCTAGCAAGTGTGAGGTCCTGAGTTCAAATCCTGCTACTAACACAAAAATATTTTCAGGGAGAGAAGATTATATTATGTAACCTTTACTACAGTATATTGTTATAAAAATTATTCCATTTTCAGTCGTATTTAAATTCTTACTGTGTGTAACTCATAAAGTTAATGTTACCATAAGGAAGTGAGTATAGATAAAAATAGCATATTTGCTTTTCTCAGGCATTCACCAGAGGTCTTAGACTGTGTCTCCTGTTGATGATGGACTACAATAGCCATAGGAGGATAGAACAAATCATTGGACATACTTCTTGACATGCACTTTATTTTTTTTTCAAATTTTTATTATCAAACTGATGTACAGAGAGGTTACAGTTTCATACGTTAGGCATTGGATACATTTCTTTTTTTTTATTTTTTTGGCCAGTCCTGGGCCTTGGACTCAGGGCCTGAGCACTGTCCCTGGCTTCTTCCCGCTCAAGGCTAGCACTCTGCCACTTGAGCCACAGCGCCGCTTCTGGCCGTTTTCTGTATATGTGGTGCTGGGGAATCGAACCTAGGGCCTCGTGTATCCGAGGCAGGCACTCTTGCCACTAGGCTATATCCCCAGCCCTCATTTCTTGTACTGTTTGTTACCTTGTCCCTCATACCCCCTCCCACTTTAAACTAGAGATAAAAGTATATTCTCTCATCACTTTCTTTCCCATATAGTTATTTGAATTATTAGAATAAATATTGTGTATAAGAATATAAAAGCATGGTTTATTCAATAAATATGAGTATAGTTGCAATCAATGAGCACTAATTAACATCTGCTATATTCTAGGAACTGGATTTTATAGAGACAAGTGAGGTACAATTCCTGCCCTCAAGAAAATTTCATACTTAGGTAAGAGATGTATGAATGCTTGGTCCAGTACCAATTTAAGGGAGTGAGAAAATAGGCAATTATTGCCATGCTAGGATTTAAAAAGGGTGCCCAAAGCAAAGGACAAAAAAAGATCCCATCCCCTGGTTAGGGGCATAGCTTAAGTGGTAGAGAACCATCTTAGTAAGCACAAGGACCTACATTCAAACTCTAGTATCAGCAAACAACCCAAAACAAAGCAAACTCCTCCAAACAATGAAAATAATAGAAGAAAATCCCCTGGCCTATTACTAGTTTTGAAATAGCATTGAGTTGTTTCCTTTCAGATTTTGTGCATTGTTTGTTTTGAGGAACTCATATGCAAGTAAGTATTCTTATGAAGAGTAACATATTAAGTAGTTTGAATTAATGCTTGAATGAATGTGTTTCTATAGTGCTTAGAATACAAGGTCAGCAGGTATAATCAAGAAATTTCAAAATGTGAAGACATATGCCAGAGACCAAAAGTGGACAGACAGCACTGTTGTGGGTCACCAAAGCCCGGTGACTTCTACGTTGTGTCTTTGACATATTCTTATATGTTGACCTTGATTATGTGGGCAAATACGGCTGCAACTATCATATCAGCTGATTAGAAGGACAAGTAATTTTCTTGTCAAAATATATATATGCATATGTCACTTCTTGAATATAGTGGTTTAAATTTTAATCATATCTTTACACTGAGCTATAAAGTAGTTAGAAGAAGCAGCCTCTAGCTGTCAGGCTTTGTATATAGCTAGATCTTACACGTTTCTACTATTAAGAACAAAAACAGGAGAACGTATACTTGAAAACCATTAGTCTCTGCTATTTTGAACTCATAGAATGTTTTTTTCTTTTTTGCCACTCCTGGTGTTTGAACTGAGGGCCTGAGCACTGTTCCTGGCTTCATTTTGCTCAAGGCTAGCACTCTGCCACTTGATCCACAGTGCCACTTCCTGCTTTTTCTGTTTGTGTAGTGCTGCATGCATGCTAGGCAACCACTCAAATTTTTCTTTATTCCTTCCTAAAACACATAAGCCTTTATAAAAGTATGGCCTATATGACCAATCAAGTAATTTTTATAAGGAAGGCTGACTTCTCTGGGATGTTTTTTTAATACCAACAAATTCTCTGAATCACATTTTCTCTGACACCAACTGGGTATTCAATAATTCAGTGTGATTCTGATGCCCCAATCCTTAGAGAAAGCCCTGGAGCGTATGGGCTCTATCCAACAAAAAAAACTGCCCTTCTTCCAAGTCCCAGTTCTTCTGACCAATTTTTTGTCATTTGAGACTTCTCATCACCACGTCTTTGCAAGATTTGATAATTTGGTAGCATGACTCCTAGAACTCAGGAAAACACTTTACTTACAACTACTAGTTTACTATAGGGAGGGCCAGTATTGGGCAGGGGTGAGGATTTGCCACACTTTCTCCAGACAGGTGCCACGATCTCAGTGCCTTCCCGTGTTTTCCTGTCTGGAGCTGTCTGAATAAACTCTCTCATGTAGTTTCTATTTTAAGAATGTTGATAAATAAATATTGTATGCATTTACAAGGCACAGTGTGATAATCCAGTATCTGTGTACAATGTACAATGTACAAATCAGGATAAGTAGCATTTCTGTTTCCTCAAACATTTATCATTCTTATGTGTTGGGAAACTTTGAACTCATAGAGAAATTTTGAAATACATCACAAATTATTTTTAACTATTAATATACCAAACAATATGAGAGTTAATTCATTCTATGTAAATGTATTTTGGTATTCACTATCAACATTAATCTTCCATTAATCCATTTAATCTTCCTAGTCTTTATTGACCACTCTGATACAGTTTTCTTCTATCATATCAGATACTTAGCATCCACAAAAAAGTGAAAGTATGAATGCTTTGTCCTTCTGTCCCTGGCTTACTTCATTTAATATTATGTACACCAGTTGTATTCATATTTCCACAAATCCAGGGTTTCACTTGTATTTAGGTTGGAATAATATTTCATTTTGTATGTATCACTTTCCTTTAATGCCTCCTTTCTTCTATCCGTAGCACCAAGTTTGATTCCATATCAGCTGCTGTGACTTGTGCTGGAGTAAATATGGAAGTTCAGATGTCTTTCAACATACTCATTTCATGTCCTTTGGATGAATAACCAGTAGTGGTATTGCTGGACATTTTGGTAGTGATTTTCTTTACTAGTCTTTGTATTTTTAATTCTGTTGTAGTAAAAATGTTTGTGGTTGCCTCTCCAATTGCATTTTAATTAGGTTTACACTGATAAGCAGTACTACAGATCATTCCCCCATATATTTGGCCATTAGTATACCTTTTTTTGAAAAATATCTATTCAAATTCATTGGCCCATTTTAGTTGGATTTTTTATGTTTTTTGCTATTGACTTGTTTTAGTTCCCAATATTTTATGGGTATTAATCCCTTCTTGGAAAGCTAGTTAACAAATACTTTTCCATTCTTTAGCTTATGACTTAATTAAGTTATTTTCTTTCCCATGCATTTGAGAAGTTTATTCTCCATAGTTTGATGTCACATTTGTCTCTTTTTGCTTTTGTTACCCATGTTTGTGGAGTTGTATCTGGGAAAATCTTTGTTTATATTCAAGTGTCTAAGTGCCTTTCATTTGGGATTCACTTGGAAGCTTCATGATGTGGGCCACTGTTAGTTAACTCAATCTCTAACCCCTTTCTCTCCCTAAAGGCCAGAGGTGGGGCTGAAATTTGCAACCTCTTGGCTTTTTGGTGTGACTAGCAGTCCACATCCTCCAAGAGTAATCTAATTGACATACACTCATGCGTGGTTAAAAGGGGATCCTTATGACTAAAAAAAGAATTACTGTTGCGCTGATACTTCCAAGTTTGGGGTACTGTTTGCAGGGAACAGGGGCTAAAAGACAATTCTTTTGTGCTCACCACCTTGAATTTAAGGCTTCATGCTTGCTAGGCAGGCCCTCTACCTTTTGGGGCTGAACACTTTTAAAGATAGGATCTTGCTTTGTGCCCTGCCATGTCTACCATGACCCTCCCATATAAGCTACTCACTATAGCTGGGATAACAGGTGCATGCCACTGAATCTAGTTTTTTTCCATTGATATGGAGTCCCACAGATTTTTTTCCTGTCCAGGCTATCTGGAACCTCAATGCTTCTCCTCTCAGCATTCAATAACAATCACATGCTACCATTCCTAGATATGTGTTGAAAAGGGGTCTCTTGTATTTTTGTGCCTGACTGGCCTAGAAACACAATCCTCCCTATTTCAGCCTCTGAAGTAGCTAGGATTACAGACATGATCCACTGGGAAATATTGGCTTAAATATTTTAATATTCCACAACTGTATATTATCAGTAGCAGTGCAGGTACCTGAAACTCTAGCCCCTGAAAATGCCTACCGTTCCACAACATAGGTAGATCTAGCCACTTTTTCCTCTGAGCTTTCTTAGATGCTAGTCATTTCCTCTATTATAGTTTACTCTTCTCATCTTGTGTAAATATTTAGTATTTTTCTAGTTTCTTTCCTCTTAATTAGTGCATATGCAATAGAAGGCAGCATCTAACTCATCTTGTACCTTGGCACGTAGTGTAGTGCCTGGCATATGATTGTGCATCAACTTCTCAATAAGTGAGAATAAGAGGCACTTCTGATCTGCACCATCTGTGTTTAAGCCTGTGTGGTATGAATTCTTCTCCCTGCCAAGCTTCTGGAGACTGGTTCCTGGTGTTGCTAACTGTATTTCCCAACTTCGGGGTTTTTCTTGGAATTCCAGATTTTGTTTCCTGCTATTGAATCTGTGGTAATCTGGTGAAGACTTTAGAGATCACAAATTGAGTTTAGCAAAAGAAAAATTGGATTTTATGTCTAACTGTAGTGGAACACACTTGTAATCCCAGATGCTCAGAAGCTGGAGGTAGGGAAGATTATAGCTCAAAGCCAGCAAGGGCCAAAATCTGTGAGATACTCTTCTCAACAAACAAGCTAGGTGTGGTAGTATATGTTTCTAATCTTACTTTGTGGGAGACATAGGGAGGAAGATCATGGTCTGATGTCAGCCCAGGCAAAAAGTGAGACATTATCTGTAAAAGAACTAAAGCTGAAAGGACTAGTGCTACTCCAGTTCTACAACCTTTAGTTCAAACCCTAGTACAACCACCAAAAAAAAAATCCAAAAGCTGGTAGCTTTGATTCTCTCTGCCCCACAGTGTAGGCTTTTTCTAGTATATGCTCTTCTCTGTAATGTTTAGCGCTAATGGATAGTTTCTCTTTTTTATACTCATATGTTTTTATTTAAAGGTAAAAAATTAATAATTACTTGTTTATTGTCAAAGTGATGTACAGACGGGTTACAGTTTCATACATAAGACAGTGGGTACATTTCTTGTACAATTTGTTACCTCCTCCCTCATTTCCCCCTCCCCCTCCCTCCTTCCCTCTCCCCCCATTAGTTGTTCATTTGGTTTATACCAAATAGTTTTGTAAGTATTGCTTTTGGAGTTGTTTGTCTTTTTATCCTTTGTCTCTCGATTTTGATATTCCCTTTCCCTTCCCTAGTTCTAATACCAGTATATACAGTATCCAGGGTACTCAGATGAGATACAGTGATAGTGCAGGTACAACCACAGGCAGAGGATACAAGAGGATCATCAACAAAAAAAGCTACAGTTTCACATGGCATGTTGAAAATAATTACACCTGATATAATACTTGTTTCCATAACATGGAGTTCATTTCACTTAACATCATCTTATGTGTTCATAAGGGCATGGGCTCTTGTGATCCTCGGCTGTGACTAGCCTAAACCTGTACTAAGTATTCCCTAGACGAATGGACCAGGAAAATGTGGTACATATACACAATGGAATTTTATGCCTCTATCAGAAAGAATGACATTGCCCCATTCGTAAGGAAATGGAAGGACTTGGAAAAAATTATACTAAGTGAAGTGAGCCAGACCCAAAGAAACATGGACTTTACTGGATAGTTTTTCAAATCAGGTCTTCTGGGATTGTTATGAATTTGAAGAAAAATCCTTTGGAAAGTTAAACGGTGAATGTTTTCCCAAATGTTTTGAAAGTGACTTAAAATGCTAATTTTATTAAAAACCTGTGTGTACAATTGGTCAGTAGTGGATTTGTTAGTTGAGTAAACGTGACCTTGGTCGAACCCCTTCACTCTGTGCTCTCTGGGTGATGTTGACTGCTCTGCCTCAATTTTGCTCTAGATCAACTTGCAGTCACTGGAAGAACTGCCCCCCCCCAATTTTCCCATCCTCCTTCCTCCCCTCAATTACTCCTAAGTCTTTTTCCTAGGAGTCCCACCAAGTTTTGTATCCAAAACAGAGATGAATGAATGCTATGGTGTATGTCTATCAGTACAACTTCCAACACTAAAAGTGTATTTTGTTAATGCTGCTAGAAACCATTCAACTAGGACTTTTAGTAAAGTACAATGAATTGTCATTTGAGGGTATTTTTCCTCATACCAAGAAGCAAAGCTTAATTAAGTTTTGACTAGTTGTGCTGCCCAAGGGACTATCTAAAGGGCTTTACCAACTAAAACATGCTGTGTTATTGTTTTAAATTGTATTTTAGTACTGTAGTTTAATTTGTTGTTTTCATATCTGTGATTAAAAGCACTCTAGTTTTCCAATGTGTTGTTAGATTGCTCCCTCCAGTGTTAAAGTACATCAGAACAAGCAGATTTGCACAAAGCTGTAGCTGTAGCATACAAGGAAAAGTTTCCTATAGTGACATATTTGTAAATTCCAGAAGATGTGGAAGAAGAAAACATCCTGGAGTTAGTTAAAATTGTGACCATGGGAAAACAAAATGTTTTCAAATGACATCTCAATTTTTTTATTTTTCATGCCAGCAAATTCTAGTGCTTAAAATCCCTCTTGTAGGTCTGATAATTTCTGACAAAAATGATTGCAAAAGAGCCAAGCCAGTAGATATGTAAAAAGCAAACTCCTTAAGAAAATTTCAGCATTTTCCCCACCATTATAACTTCAATCTAGGGAAAAGTTTTAACTATGGTGATGAAAATGAACAAAAAGACATTTGAGGGTATGAAAAACCTTTTGGGATGAGACATAAAGTTAGTCATTGTGAGAAGACTATACATTACCCTATTGATTCAAACTTGTTGCCTTTTATTTCCTTACATATTTAATGTAAAATACAGAGTTTGAGAGAGGTTGTCAAGTTGATGAATTTTATGAATTAGAATGCTAGGTGTTGGAGAGACTAGATAAAACCTAAATGTATTCCTCTTCAAGAATATATCACTACCAACTCTAGAAAAGCATCTAAAGCATTATGGTTTATTATGGCTTCATGTGGGTCCTGGATGTGAAGAAAAAGTCAGGGACAGAAAAAGTAATTTTTATCTGGAAACATGAAGGATAAGAAATAATTGAATGTCAATCTGAGGCTCTTAATGACATCATGGCTGAAATAGAATCCTGTTTAGTTATGTAAGGAAAGAGCTTTTATAAACTTGCAATGAAGACATAAATGTATACATGATTTTTACTGTACTGAATTTTAGTGGTAACACCAGGGATTTCCTGAAGTAGAGGAAGGAACATCAGTTATTATCTAGTTCTGTCAAGTCATTTTACCCACAAGAATAGGATCATTTCTTAAGTTCAGTGGCAATTTTTGTTTGGCAAGTTATATATATATATATATATATATATATATATATATATATATATATAAATTCAAACTTGAGTTCCAGAGAAGTTAAATAAACCAGTCAGTCAGGATAAGAAAGCTGACTGGGCATCAGATCTCTGGAATAGAATCCAAGTTTCAGGATTCTTTGTGTATTTATGACTCAATATTTAAAGCTCTTTGAAACTTCAAACAATGATGCCTCTAGGTAGAATATGCTGAACAAATGTCAATCTGGCAATTGTATACTTACTTTTGGATTTATTACTGTATTTTCAGTATGGTGAGTCACATTGGCATACTCAGAGACGCTAATTAAAAGGGAAAGAAAAGTTAATCAGATGAACTTTGTAATTTCCTCTGATTTTTTTTTTTTTGCAAATCTAACCTTGAATAGCTGACCTGCTTTGAATGCAAATTTTCTCATGACAGTTGGTACTTTTTGTGATTATGTCAGAGCTCCTCCTATCTAAAGGCTGTGGTTTAAGGTCATTTAAAATCCATTAAGTTAAGAAGCTGTCTGTGGAGAAAGACTTCAGGAACATTGCAGAACATTGGAATTACAAGTGGACACATTATTCACATAGAGTAAGTGTGGAACTGTAATTTGGGGGAGAAAGTGTAGGACTGAGAGGGACTTTGATTTGAATAATTTGCTTTGCTTTATTTATCTTTACTTAATGGGATCATGAATTTTTTTCGGTGGCAAAAGCAGTTAATTTGTCATACACATAATTGGTGGACATACTGCTTTTTTGCATGAAGCCAATTGATAGATACTGGACCATCAGTATAGACACCACTAGCACGCGAATATTCATTATTTTATATTAGCTTTTGTTTCCCATAATAATCATGATTCTTCATAAATACCTGGAGCTTTGGAGATGGTAGAGGTAGTTGTATTTGACAATTCTCTCAGACTGTTTTCTATGGGATTTTTTTTCTATAAATGATAATAATCTACTTTGCTGCAACTTTTCTCCACTAAAGCCCCTCTAAAATGGGTATCATTTATCTTTATTTGATATTTCAATTTCATTTATAATACACTTACTCTGTTTCATACAATATAATACACTTACTTTGTTTCATATATTGTAAAGTTATTAAAATGATAATTACAATTTCTACCACCATTGCTCTGAAATATACCAGTATCTTATACCTTCGATGCCGGTTTTCCTTTGAAAAGTATGTAGTTAAATACTAGTCACACTGAATGCCAATAGCTCACATCTGCAATTAGATATTCAACAATATGAGATCTGAGGGTTGTGATTCAAAGCCAGTCCATGCTGGGCAGTTTAGGAGACTGTTATCTGTAATTAACTAAAAGTCCAGAATTGGAGGTGTGGTTCAAGTAATAGAGCACTAGACTTGAGTGAAAAAGCTAAGACCCTGATTTCAAGTCCAGTACTGGTACACACACAAACAATTATCACAATCACTTTTACCCATTACAGGCACTTTGGATGTTTCTAGATTGATCTTCTTTTTTTGTTATAATTAGATTTTTTAAAATTTATTGTCAAAGTGATGTACAGAGTGGTTAAAATTTCATACATAAAGCAGTGTGTACATTTCTTGGTCTTTTTTTTTAATATACAAGTATACACATAAAACCAGATCAAGAACTCACCATTGAATTTAAGTTTTATTTAACTATAGAATAATTTAGAGAGTTGAAGTGTCTAGTAAATGTTTTGTATCTTCTGTTACCATCATTACTGTTATTTTAAGTGCTGAGAGCATAAATTAAGTGACCAGATGTCTGGTTTCCATTTTTATATCTCTCTCACTATAGCTCTCTTGCCTTGGAATGGGTATCATATTCTTCATTGGCTCAGTTTATTAATCTGTCCTCATTCTGCTTAAGGTTATGAAGGGTAGTGTAACTGTTAGAAATAATTGCTTAAACAATAGGAAAAAACAAAGGAACAGTTCAAAGCCTATTGGACTGATTGTTACTTTTTTTTTTAAGTACCGGTAGTTGAACTCCAGTACAATTAGTTGTCTAATTTAATTAGGCAGAACACTTACTTGTTCATTTTAGCTTTATTTTTTTGCCAGTGGGAAGATTAAGGATAGAACTTTCATTTTAGCTTTATTTTTTTGCCAGTGGGAAGATTAGGGATAGAACTTTCAAATGCACTTGTCAGGGGGGCAGTGTTTGTGTACAAACTCTGCTTTGCTTGATAACTTAGGAAGCAATGTAGAATAGAAAAAAGAGTTCAGACTATTGAGTGAGGCAGACCTGAGATTGAATTCTGATTCTATAATTTTCTACTTCTTGAACTTGTACATGCTACTTAACATCTGGGTGTTTCACTTCTCTCTTGAGTAAAACAGAAGCTGTAGTGCACATGCATCGGCCCTGAGTATAATTGTAATGTGTTGAACAGCTGCTATGTACAGTTAAATCCATAATCTGATCCTATGGGGGAGTGATTAATGTTCTTCATATTTTGGATGGAAAATTAATAGTTAAAAGATATCATGGTGAGCAAAATGAACATGGTCCCAGACCTCATTGAGTTTACGGTCAAATGGATCAGGAGTTAAACAGAACATCTCACAAATGAATGCAAGATTAGAATAAAAATAAATCTCTAAAGAAGAAATAGTTCATGCTTTCAAAGCATGTAACACGGGCCTCACTGTATCTTCAGCATGTAACACCTGAACTGATAGCTTAAGTATGAATTGGTACTGACATACTTGTCCTTACATTCAGTTGGATTTCCCTCAACTCTTACATCTTTAGCAAGCCTCCTCCTCCTCTTCCTCCCCCTCCCCCTCCCCCTCCCCTCCCCCTCCCCCTCCCCCTCCCCCTCCCCCTCCCCCTCCTCCTCCCCCTCCCCCCCTCCTCCTCCTCCTAGGGCACACACTGCCCTAGGAAGCCACATTCCAGACATCTTCTCAACTACTACTTGTTCTTAGAAGGTCACATGGCCTCTTATTTCACATGCAAAACAACACCTTCTTGTGTTTTCACATATTAATCTGTATTAATTCTTTAGTTCTGTCTCAGTGGAAAAAGTAGAAAAAGTAACCCTCTCAGCTCAAGTTCAACTACTGCACATGTGTTTTAGATCTTCTTATGGTGTACTTTTGTTTTTTCAAGGATTCCTTTTATTACCCAATTCCTCTTCTGTATATTTTACCTCTTTCTTTCCTGGAATTCTTGTCCGTGTGTGTTTGTGTGCGTGTGTGTGTGTGTGTGTGTGTGTGTGTGTGAGAGAGAGAGAGAGAGAGAGATAGAGAGAGAGTTTTGAAGCTTAGACACAATCATCAAGGTTAAAACTACTTTCAGGACTTGCATATGACCCTCAGGATTAAGTCTAGACCCTTTTTTTTAACATTGCTCAGAAGGTATACGTATGCTCATTTTATATGACAACCAAGACAAATGACTTACTGTCCAGAAATGTGTTGAGTTTTATCTACTCTCTGTGATTTGCTTTATCAATTTAATACTTGAGGCACTTGGTAGATTATACAAATATTTGAGGGATACCTTGGCAACCCCCAAATACTGGGTATTGCCGTTTGGTTATTTAACATTACTCTTCTGTCAATTTCCTGATATACACTCTGATGCATCATGTTGTCTCAACATGGAATGGCTATTTCATATTTGCTACTGCTGCTCCTATGGTATAATTGGGAGACTGGGTCATTGCTGAGATTGCTCTCCTGTTTCTAGGGCCCAGGCCACACAGAGAAACACCTCTGAGTCTTATCTCCCTTTTCCAAACTGCTGTCATCTAATATGGAGCTGTTCTGTTTTCCCTGAAACCTCTAACCATTACCAGACCCTTGAATTATTTTTGTTTTAAGTGTATGTCCCTTTCCTTCACCTAAAAGGAATTTTATCTGTTCTCTTGACATTCTTAAGTAAAATTTCTCCCATGCATTCAGATTATGGGACCTCTGTTTTGGGACCTGGCAAGAGGGGAGGAAGAATCTCATTGGATAAGGGACAATAAATGAAGGAGAAGAAGACTAGAGAAAAATATAAATTTTTATCTCAAAATAATTCCCATACTTGTCTTTTTGTGGGGGTGCAGTACTGGGGTTTGAACTCAGGGTCTCTTTTATAAGACTTGCTGTATTAATTCCAATCACTTCAGCCATGTCTTCTTTTTAAAGTGGTTTCATACTTTTGTTTAAGCTAACCTTGGGCCACTATCCTCCCACCTCCACCTCCCAAGTAGCTTGGATGTGTGGCACCACACCCAGCCACAAACTTGTCTTTTGGTTATCTGTTTTGCCAGTCCTTGGGCTTGAACTCAGGGCCTAGGTAGGCACACTGTCTTTGAGCTCTACCATGTAAGCTACAGTGCTACCTTTTTTGAGTAATTTACTGGAGATAAGAATCTCATGGGCTTTTCTGGCTGAGCTGGCTTCCAACCATGATCTTCAGCTCTTAGCCGCCTAAGTAGCTAGGATTATAGGCTTGAGCCACCAGTACCCAGCTTTGGCTATCTTTTTTTTTTTTTTTTTTACTAAGTGGTAAGTAAAATTATTAAAATCATTGCAGAACTTCATTGCCTAATATTTTATTCCACAGAATGGAGGAGATGCACATAATCCTGTTTGAAGAAGCTAACACATCTAGAAGGTTATAAGTACCTCAGTGACATAATCTCATTGTTGAGGTTGGGTTAAACAGGGTTGCTCTAAGTAGAACTGCGTAGACAAAGTCTTAGGGAGAAAACAAGAGCATGCTTTTCAAGACCTATAAGTAAGTCATGAACTCAAATGTTTTAGTAAGGTATAAAAAGTTGAAAGCTTTACCTGCCATGGTAAAGTTTATGATATTATTTTATGAAGAACAGTAACCACATAGAGATTAAATGCACATCTGAGAGGACATCTTTGAATCTTGGTTTCATTACTTGTTAACTAATAATAAGCCTTGGAGATAATCATGCAGTTTGTCTCTGCCTGGAGTTACCTTATTAGAAAAATGAGATGACGTCAATCTCTACCCCATGCTGTAGAAAGGATTAAGTGAGTGTATACAGTGAAGTGCTCAGAGAATCACTGACACACCATGAGCACATTGAATTATGAGCTGTCATTATCACTGTCAACTATTCTGTAGAACAGTGCAAAACCAGTGAAAGTGTTTGGAGATATTTGAGGGTCTTTATTATTCATTATTATTTTTCTGAACTTTTAAAGTTTGTACAAGGGGCTGATAGTTTAATGTGACCATTTAAGTGACCAGTGCTTTCTGTTCAGAATCACCTCTTCCATCATTCTCCCCCATCCTGTCTGTTCCATCTTCCCAGACTCATTTTATATTACCCCTTCCTGAGAGAAGTAAGCCAGTCCCAGAAAGACAAATGACACATTTTCTCTCATATGTGGATCTAGGACTTAAAACACTACCTTCCATAGAATCACGCATTCTGGCATATGTTATTTAGTTGACTTTAGCATATGCACAAGTGAATCTCCATGAAGTAATTTTTTTTAACAATTAACAGTTTAACCAAATGAAATACAGGAAGGGGAAATGAGTTATAAGGGAGTAGTGGGAGGGGTGGATGAATGGAAAAGGTACCAGGTGACAGATAGAGTAAGAATACTTGATGTACATTTTGAGTTTTAAAGAAGTTTCACTAGCTAGTTTATGATCCCCAAATTGACTTGTAGTATGGAAAGGCAGGTTAAGTTACATAATAAAATTTGCACTCAAAACCAAATATGTGCACTCTGCCTTTGATGTAGAAATAGATGGGGTGGAGCCAGAGTAAACTTAGTGATACGTACTACAAAACTATTATAATAATCCAAACAGATTATTCAATTATGGTGGCAATTTGACTAGCATGGGAGAGGGGATGGATTTAAGTAGTTTTTCGGACTATGTATAGATTAGACACTAGGGGTGTAGATGTATATATAAGGTGATTCTTTGATTTCTGGCTTAGAGTGTTGAATACATACTGCAAGAGCACTGATTTCAGATGGAAGATTGTGATTTAGCATTTGACATCTTTCATTTGAGGTACATTTGACACAAGTGAAGATGTTGAGAAAACTATTGTTTAGTTGTTTACGTGGGAGATACACATTTGAAAGTCATAAGCATATGGATGGCAATGAAGCTGTAGTAGTGAATTAAATACCTATGGAACATAGAATAAGTAGAGATGAAGGTCTTACATAACAATTAAATAAGTCTGACAGTTACTGTTAGAATAAGTTAAGAGTAAGCCCGACAATGAAATGAACTGAATGGCCAGAGATGAAAAAGGGAAAGTTGTCAGAAACAATGGAGGGAAATGTATTTCAATGATGTTGGTAAATTGAGAAATGCTGCTGAGAGATAAATGAGATTGTATTTAGTAACATTGGAGTGACATCAGATAACAGTTATCTGGAGAGACCTGTCTTAGGAGAATGATGGATTAGAAATTAAATTGAAGGCAGAATCCTGAAAAGACTAGAATGATAAAGAATAAAAGGGAATGTATGAAAAATGTAGACAATTTTCTGGAAATTTGGCTTTGAAGAAGTTGGAAGTATTGATGCAGTAATTCTGTGAATAGGTATTTTGGTTTTATTTTTAAGGATAGGATAAAGCTGAGTGCTGGTGGTTCACACCTGTAATCCTGCGGATCATGGTTTGAAGCCAACGTGGGCAGGAAAGTCCATGAGATTCTTATCTCCAATGAACCAACAGAAAACTGGAAGTGGCACTGTGGCTTAAAGTGGTAGAAATCTATCATTGAGCAAAAGAGCTCAGAGACAGTTCCCAGTACCCTGAGTTCAAACCTCATGACCAACAAAAAATAAATTAAAAAGGATAGGGTAAATGGGCATGTATAAGGCTAATGGAATATTACAGAGGAGAAAAAATTAAGTATAAGATTTCTGAAAATGGAAGCAAGGGTGGAATTCTAAACACTGAGGACTTTTACCTTAGGCAAGAGAAACTATCTCCTTTGTAATAACAAGAAGAAAGGAAGGGAGGATTCATGAAAGTTCTTGTTTCAAATGAGAAAAATGAAGGAATTTTTATCTAATAGTTTCTATTTTGTTGTTAAAGTAAGAGGCTCAGTCTTATGTTGAGGGATAAGATGGAGATGACTGGAGGGAATAGAAGAAGTTTCTACTTATCAATAATGGGATGATCCTTGCTTGGGGAGAACTCTAATGTAATTCCTTAGACAGTCAAAGTCAAAGTTCAGCAAAATAAAACACCTGGAAGTAGATACTTAAAAGAGGTGGAGTGGGGTCAAGGGGAAAAGGGGTGGACAAATGAAGAGAAGAGGAGGTGAATGAACTCAAGAATACAATGTATAACCTAGAAAATTAAGAATAAGGGAAGGTGTGGGTAGGGAAGGAATGTGTGAGAATACTGAAAGTAGTGACATTAATCAAGATAAATCAGCTGGGAATATGGCCTAGTGGCAAGAGTGCGTGTCTCGCATACATGAAGCCCTGGGTTTGATTCCTCAGTACCACATATATAGAAAATGGCCAGAAGTGGCACTGTGGCTCAAGTGGCAGAGTGCTAGCCTTGAGCAAAAAGAAGCCAGGGACAGTGCTCAGGCCCTGAGTTCAAGGCCCAGGACTGGCGAAAAAACAACAAAAAACCAAGATGTATCCATAAACTGCTTTGTTAAATGGAAACTCTTTTGCATAGCCACTTAAAGATAATAAACAATGCTTATTTTTTAATAGAAGAAAGGCATAATAAAGAGTATAGAAATTTGAAAAAAGAATGGAATAAATTTGTAATAGGGCTTTGGGGTAAGTACTGTAGGCTTATTTAAAATTGAATGTTATAAATTTATCATGTAAGTAATTTATTATGGGACTTTTTTCATCACCAATTCCCTGCTAAAATAGAGGCACAGAGAGAATCTGAGCTGAATCTAGGGTTAGGATTTTGTCTGAATGCCCTGTCAGAGGGCAAGTGGAGTTTGGCTTGATGGAAGCTGGACTGGATTGAATAAAGATGGGAATAAGGCAAGCCAAGGTACCCATGGTTCTTGCCTGAATAATTGATTGAGAGGATCACAATTCATGGTTAGTCTGAGCAAAAAGCTTATGTGATTCTTCCCTTCAGTGAGTATCTGAGCAGGTGGCAAACACATGGGAAGTTGAGATAGGAAGAATCATGATTCTTGGTAAGCCTGGTCAAAAAAGTTTGGGATACCCCATACCAACAGAAAAAGTTGGATGTTGTGGCATCCTAGTCATCCCAAATATGGTAGATAAATAGGAGGATTGTGGTTCAGGCTGGGCAAGGAAAAAGATGAGACCTCTAAAAAATAACCAGAGCAAAATGAATTAGAGGCCTGACTCAAGCAGTAACAGTGCCCGACTAGCAAATGCAAAGTTCTGAACTCAAACCCCAACACTGCCAGAAAGAAAAAGAGATGAGGCAAAATCTGGCTACTGGATTTGGGAAAAAATAAACAAATTTGTTAACTTTGAAACACAAGCTAAGTTGCCTTGCTCTGATGTTTCTGGACCTGTCTATTAGCCATGGTGATAGGTGGTAGAAGTCAAATATATGTTTGCAAATTTGTATATATACCTCATTATCTTTGAGGGGTAAGTATCAAGAAAATTCAAGAGGGCTGAAGAGCTCCTGAAAAGCATTCCATCTTCTTTTAAGGAATAAGGTGGATTTAGAGTATAAGAGATGCTGCATATTATTAATATCTTGTGGATAGTTGGTTAAAGGAAGACAAAGCCATCATCTATAAATACAAATGTATTAAAAGTATCTCTTTTTTCCCCAGACATGTTTGATTTTACTCATGTAGCAGTGATTAAATTGTGATCATGGAATCAGCTATCTTCTTTAACACTTCTGCAGTAAAATTCCATGTACACACTTGATAGAATTAGCATTGATTCATTGACAGAAAACTTGAATTCCAAGGTACCCTGATAATAATCAAAGCAAATGGGGTGAACTATTAACCATTTGGAGAACAGAAACATCATAGAATAAAAACTGTGTGAGCACCCCATCAAGACAACATTCAGAAAATTGTGGCAACTACTGCTGGTGGGGGAAGAACTTTCATAGTTCCTGTCATAGTAGCAGAATTCCCTGAGGCCAGAGGAGTGACTCCAGGACCTACATGGTATACTTTCTTGTGTCAGCATTTTTTTATTGTATTATTAATTGAAAGTGGGATGGATCGGTGTGATATGTTTCCTAAGCACTTGGTGAGAGCCAAAGGGAGTATGGTGCAGGCTAAATGTGGCTTTCACAAGAATGCTGCTTGAGCTTCAGACTCAACGTTTATGTTAAAAATGAGGAATGAGACTGTGTAGGTGCCTTCTTCTTTGATTACTTGGAAATCTGGAGGTAAAATGATACGAACTTTGCCAACATTTTTATACACATTGCTAAATATCTCTTTGATTAGCTTTACTATATGAAGTCAACAGAAGCTTGGGACAATTCTAAACTGATTGTTCTGCCACATCCAAAGTGTTTCCTCTCCTGCTTGATCAGAGACTCATTAACCAAGACCACACTCCATCAGGCAGGATCAGATTCAGAGATTTGAGCTAAGACTCTCATTTACATGTATGTCATAGGTCAGAACTTAATCACATGCTACCTGTAACTGAAATGACACTTAGAAATGTAATCCTCATTTTGTGTGACCATGTACTCTGCTAAAACTTGGACATTCTGTTACCTCTGAGAAAGAAAGGATAATAAATACTACAGGATAGTCATTTCAGTGCACCACTGCTCAATTACATTTCTACCGGTAACTTGCTGGAAGACTCACATTTTATTTTATTTATCTATTTATTTTTGTGCAAGTCCTGGGGCTTAAACTTAGAGCCTGAGTGTTGTCCCTGAGCCTCTACTGCTTGAGCCACAGTGCCACTTCTAGCTTTTCTGAGTACTTTATTGGAGATAAGAGTCTCACTTACTTTCCTGCCTGGGATGACTTTGAGCCATGATCCTTAGATCTCAGCCTTCTGAGTAGCCAGGCATGAGCCACCAGTGTCCACCTAAGGCTGAACTTTATAACAATTATTTTTGTCTTCCTTGTGAATAGATGTAAGAGCAGGTGTTATCCATATTGCTGAGTAAAAAAATGGAAGCTCAGGAAGTGGCTAAAAAATGAAAGTAGGGATGGATGCCTATGATTATGTCAACACTAATACATTAAACTGAGATGAAGATTATAGACACAAACTATAAAAATAGACACTCTTAGGTTGTGATTTGCTGGAAGGGCTCAAAAGTTACTTAGGCACTAAAGTAGCTATCCAAACCATCCAGAAATAGGTAATAGCCAGGCTCCAATGTCTCATGCCTGTAATCCTAGTTATTCAGGAGGCTGATATCTGAGGATCAAGGTTTGAAGCCAGCCCAGTCAGGAAAGTCAGTGAGACTCTTATCTCCAATTAATCTTAAAAAATGCTGGAAGTGGAGATGTGGCTCAAGTGGTAGAGCAGTAGCCTTGAGCAAAATAAAAAGATCAAGAATGGCACCTAGGACCTGAGTTCAAGTTCTGTAACCCACAGAGAGAGAGAGAGAGAGAGAGAGAGAGAGAGAGAGAGGGGGGGGGGGGGGAAGAAAACGAAAGAAAGAAAGAAATAAAGTAAGAAAGAAAGAAAGAAAGAAAGAGAGAGAGAGAGAAGAAAAAGAGAGAAAAACCAAAAGAAAGAAAGATGTAAGCAGACTTACTGCTTTGGATTAAAATACGATTAAAAGCCTCTAAGCAGAAAGTTGTTAAACGTTAGTTGTTTTAAAGAAGGAAATTCATTTCTAAGGAAAACAATCACTCGACTGAAAAACAATGAAGCTCTATCATATATGAATAAGGAATAACTTCTAGGAATCATAAGTACTTTTTAAAAATAAGCTTATTGTTACAAGATGGGTTTAATCTCTAAGTGATACATGAAAAGTATTATTCTGAAGCCAAAGAACCAGTGGAAAAAGTATTTAAAGGAGAGTTTTTGCCTGATATGATGGTAAATATTTGTAATACCAGCACTCAGGAAGCATAGAGAGGAAGATCCTAAGTCCCAATCCAGCTAGGTCTGTTTGAGGTCTTGATGATTTAAAGTCAGCCTGATCTACATTATGAGATCCTATCTGAAAAGAAATAAAGAAAATAAAAAAGAAGGGGAAGAAAGAAAAAGAAAAGATTGCCCTGGTATTTAAAAATAACAACTATTGATCCAAAAATGTATTAATTTCCATTAAGTAGAAAACATTGATTTTTGAAGCACCTCCTGCCGTTAGCATAAACTGTAAAGTTTATGTATTTCTGCAACATTCATATTTATTGAACTTCCATGAATATTGTTGGTTTCCCTTGGAATCCCAACCATGGAAATTATTTTTTAAATTCCATTTCAATCTCAATTGCCAGTTTTTATAACACTCAAATCACATTTCAGGCAATCACACCCAGGGTAACCTCCTCAGTAGAGGGTGTGAATTAGGGAAGGGAAGAGGAACATCAAAATGGTGAGACAAATGATAAAGGGCGAACAAACCCAACAGTGATATTCACAAGACAATATGTTGGGAATAAACTCTACAACTGGAGGGTGGGGACTAGGGGGCATGGAAGATGGGAGAAATATGAGGGGGGGGTAATAAGTATGACAAAAAATGTATTCACTCCCTTGCGTATGTAACTAACACCACTGTACATCACCTTGACAACAAAATTAAATTTAAACATTTGAATTTAAAAAATGATGTCAAGACACATTCCCCCCCCTCCATTTTTAATTTTCTTTTTTCCTTGTCCAAGATCAGGACTTGAACTTGAGATCTGACACTTGTTTTCTCTCATTGGTTGGTGCCTTACCACCACCATTACTTCCAATGCTCAATTTTCGTATTAAAATGTAATTGAAATTGTTTTTGATTACTTGCTGCAGAAAAAAATTTAGAAGATTAGAGGAATAATGAGGGCATCGAAGCTCTGTGCCTCTTCTTATATACCTTTCCCTCCACCTTTCTTCCATCTTATTATTCATCTGTATTCTTTGTAATATCCTTTGTATATAGTGGTAGAGTGCAGTCATTAAGTAGGTCTGTTTTTAGTTTTTTGAAGAATTTCTGTACTAATTTCTATAAAGTGTTCAGATTAGTATACATTTCCACCTATGGTCTATGTAGATTCCTCCTTGTATCCCCCCCGAAACCTGGAAAGCATTTGTTGTTTGTTTCTGGATGAGTGTCATTCTGACTGGGGTGAGATGAAATATTAATGTGGCTTATGAATTTATTTCCTTTATAGCTGGGGATGTTGAAAATGTCTTCATGTATTGATTATCCATTTGTGTTGCTGTGAGATCTATTCGTTTGATTGCTCATTTATTAATTGGTCCTTTGTTCTTTTGCTGCTTTTTTGAGTTCTTTATATATTTTGAGTTCTTTATATATTCGAAGTATTAATACTTCATCTGCTGAATAGCTGGCAATTTTTTTCCCACATCCTGGGACTGTCACTTGGTTCTAGTAATTGTTCCTTTTTCTTTGAAGGAGCTTCTTAATTTGATGTAGTCCCATTTGTCAATTCTTGCTTTTACTCTTTAGTTATCTAGATTCCTATTCAGAAAATATTTACTTGTGTCTATAACTATCTCCTTCTCCTACATTTTTCTGTAGTAGATTTAAAGGTTCAGGTCTGGGTCACCATCCTCAAGCTCCAAAAATATATCTAGTTGCTTAAGCCAAAAAAGAGGCTTATAATACTCCACACTAAATGCAGGAGGACTTTCTATAAGCATATCACTGCTATAAAGTTGGCTTGAGTCATGTGTAGGCTAGCCGAGACTAGGCCTTTAAATTTTCCTTCCATATAATAGTGCTTTAAAATGTAATTTATACCAAGTCACACTGTTTACAACAGCCTAAGTGCTTCTCATTTCACCAAAACTAAATGGCAAATTTATTATAATGGCCTAATGTCTGCTTATATTGGTGAGATTCTCTTCCATCCTATCAATTCTCTATCCTATAGTTTTGCTCTTCCCATAACTACTAAGCTTATTCCAATCTTAGAGAGTTGCAATGAGTTCTTTCTTCTACTTGGTAGATTCTTCCCTAGTATCCTTCATTCATGTCCTTAATGTCATTTTCACCAAGTGGCATTCCCTATTCATCCTACCTTCTTTTACACATTATCTTGCATCACATAACTTGTAATTATCTGACATGTTTATCATCTGTCTCCCACACCAGGAATGGAATTGGATATTTAGTCTTGTTCATTGCCATGTGCTCAGTGCCTATAACAGTATTTGGCTCCTCAGAATAATGGTTGAGTAATAAATACATGATAAAAATACTTCATTTTTTGCTAACATTCTTTCCCATAACTAGAGGTTATCCTTATAATCCAATATCATATTTCCATGCTCATACAGATATAAATCAGTAAACTGGTGAAATAATCTTGAAGGATTATAAAACCTGCTCTTGTACATTTTGTAATCTGTTTTTAATGAGTATTAAGAGGGTGAGCACACCCTATTCCTTATTTTTTAAGTAGTTACACGATGCGAATGTTTTGAGTACAGAACATACTGAGTTTCTGCAAACAAGAATTTGGGACCATCTGGTGAGTGTAGAGGAGTGTTGGAACAAAAAAGAGACTGTTTTGCTAGATCCAGACCAGTGTTGCTTTTCAAGACAATGCTTTGCTCTTCAGCTGTGACTTCATTTGCCTAGATAAGGTATAGTTAATAATAACAATTTGACTTGTTTTAAGAAATATTTCCTAATTGATGGACTATTTGGGAAAAAAGCTTGTACTTTTTTAAATTAGCTATTTTTAATGAGATTGTTGGTGGTTTATTGGATAGAATTATAAAATTATTAGTAACTGATCTAGACAGATCAGGGTCAAATTCTGAAATGTGCAAACTGCTTTATAAATTAATACCATAAACCTGAATGTTGTTATAGTAACGTCAAACCAAATAATCTAGCTTTGACAGCACTTAAAACTTATTAGCTGGATGAACTCACAATGTCATTTGAGAACTTATTTAGAATAGAATTATGGCTAATTGTATTTTAATCAGATTTATTGAAAATGTTCAATAATATTAATGCATACCAATGGTTATATGCAAAATGAGCAGGGATGCAAATAATTGTATTATATATAATTGAATGCTATGGTGTGTTTGTTAAGGAGAAATCCTACCAGTATTGCAGTTACATACATCATTCGGCATGTGCCTAAATTCCTTGTGTATTTTTGTAGGGAATGGCTTACACTACTTGGTTAGTGACAAACAGGATGAATTTGTCTTGTTCAAAGTTCTTTGGTTTTTGAATGTACATAAAATTATCTTCAGAATGGCTTATGAGTTACTCCATTGTGGGTCACGTTATTTACTGGCTATCATCAAAAGTAAATTAGGGTTGATTGTTGCTGCCTCATGCCAGTAATCCTAGCTACTCAGGAAGGTGAGATCTGAGGACTGTGGTTTGAAGCCATTCCTGAGCAGAAAAGTCTATGAGACTATTAGCTCCAATTAACCACCAGAAGTGGGGGTGTGGTTCAAGTGGTGGGGGCCCATCTTTGAGAGAAAAAGCTAATGGACAGTGCCCTGGCCTTGAGTTCAAGCCCCAGGGGGTATCAGCATACAAAAAAAGAAATTAGATTTGACTCACAACTCTGCCATCAGCTTATTAATAAGTCACGCATTGATATCAGGATGTTGTTAGACTTCAAGACATTCTGATTATAATACTGAGTCATGACCTTATTACAAAAGCTATGAATAAACATTTATACATGTTGGGTCTTTTCCTTGAAACAAGATTAGTTATTCAAGAGGTCAATGATCTTGAGTCACATTCTGAACCATGTATGGATACACCAGCCGATTCACTGATGAAATTTAGAAAGTCATCTTAAGGATAATGAGGGAATGGAATGGAGCTTGTGAGAATATTATATGTTTAAAGAAGCATGGTCTTTAGAATTTGATATAGATATCTTTTCTTGTTTAAATTTTATGGCTTGGGAAATTTAGTTTTCTCAACTCCAAATGCCTTGTTGGCAGTGTTGAGATACTAGTGGTAGTAGCTACCAGTGTTTGGGAGATTGAAATTATCTAATCCATACTAAGTATCTGCCACAGAAATTGATGTCTAGTAATGGCTAAATAAATCAATGTAAGCCATCAATGCCAGCAGTAAAATAATATTTTAAAGAAACATTTTACATCCAGAATCTACCAAAAAAAAACAAAACCATTTTACAGTCCTTATTAAAATGTCTGAAAGTCATCTGGAAACTGGATTTTTAGATACCAAACTCCGGAAGTTCCATGTTAGGTCCAGTCACTCATTTCCATATGCCAAATAAAGAGACATAATGAAGGGCACAGAAAGGAGATTTGTCAGCCATGGGAAGAAAACACTTCAGTTTAATTTCAGCCGTCCTATGGCCTCAGGTCAAACAGGCAGATTTAAGAGGGGGAGGTATGCATATTTCAAACAGTTCCAAGGTACAGGTGTGGCTTGGTTGGCCATTATCTTAGTCTTTGTCTTCTGAGAAGTTCCTAAGAAAGTGTTAAGGCTTTTGCTTGAGAGGCACAGGAATAAGTTGCCTGGCAAGTGGTCTCTCCTGAGCTTAGATACTTATCAGTGAATTCTGCCTTTGCTGGAGCCTTGGGTGATTGTGTGTTGAAAAGCTCAGATGAAAGAGCACATGTGCAAAGTAGGGGTGCTTGGTGTTCAGCTTTTATCCTGTTTTTAGTTATTTTACAGCACAACAAAGCACCTTTTAAGTTGCCTCTTATAGTCTGGCAAAGCTTCTGCTAGAGCTGAGGTCTCTTTATCAAAACATTCTATGTAAGAAACAATCAGTTAAGCATTTCACCAGCAGTGAATTAGGTATACAATTACAGTACTTTTCCATTTCTCCCTCAAATTTCACTTCTCTATTTTCTCATTTTCCTTATGCCCAAGTCCTACTCTAAATAGTTTGGCTGTTACTGTTTGACATATTAAAAATGTGGATAGAAAGTGTCATGTGTTGCAGTAGATTTTTTTTTATTTTGAAAAGTCAAACTCTGCTTTATTAATCTCTTTAAGTGGTTTTATAAAGGAGTTACGACTAAACAAGTCAGTTTATGACAAAGGTAACAGAATCATGCCCACATTTTTGAAAAATCTAGATTTTAGTAGAAACCACTTTAGTAACTATGCAAAATACCACATATCATGTTCTAAATAGGTAATTGTATAGCTCTGCAACTTGCTCACTTTCTTTGCATTTAAATGAAATCAAAACCCTTTCAGATCTTTTGAGAGAATCCTTCTTCATTGTCAGCATAGAAAAGAAATTCCCACCACCCGTTTTTTTTTTTTTTTTTTACCAGTATCAGGATTTGAACTTACAGCCCTGGATTTACTTGGTTGATATTGTACCCCTTGAACCATGCTTTCTACTGGTTATTTTGGAGATAGAGTCTATCAAATTCTTTCCTGGACTGGCCTATACTGCCCTCCTTTTGATCTCAACCTCTTTAGTAGCTATTGTTACAGATGTGAACCACTATGCCTCTCAGGAAAATATTTTTAAAAATCATATTATGCATTATTATATAGCCTTAGAGCATCTTTCTTGTCCTTGGCTTCTTTTCCTTAACTTTTTGTATTGATTATGGTAGATCACTTCTCTTTGCCTCACTTTTACTGTTAGTAATCATATGTCAATGTTTATGCCTACATATGTGTTAAATAATCTAGTAAATAGCTTAAAAATCATAAAAGTTCAATGAATGGAAATATGTATAATGATGTAAATTATTTTCAAGTTTTACTGAGTGGCAAGGCCCTTCAAAGCAAACCCTTTTTTACATGCGTAGAGCAATTAACCATTCTCAGAGTGCCTTCAGAGACCTCAGCATACCTGTGCCAGGCTCCTATCATCACCTCCGTTTTATAGATGCAAATTGGACATAATTTGCCTCTAAGCACAGTGGTTTAGGTGGAAACATAACTCAACCTGATGTTTATGCTGTTGTGGCTTTGGTTGTAATAAGCTTCTCCGTTACAAATCTGATAGCATTTCCAAAGAACAATTTAGTCCTGTCATGTTTTTACAATACCTGGATGTCATTCTGAATTTGTTTTAGATGGTTTTTAGTCCCACCCGTAACTTCCTCTAGCTTTTGACTTATAAAATATGTGTTCTGGCCCTCTGGCTATTTCAAGTGTTGGATTTTCTCAGTGTACTTGTTTGTCAGGCAGGAAGGGAATTGATAGAGATTCAAAGTAATATCTTCTAAAGTATAAAAAAAGAAAAGAGGGCTAATGATAACTGCTTATGATAACACATTTCTTGAGAAACCATATTTTGGGTAAGTACCTGGAATTTCTCCAAAAATGCAAAGGTTATCCGGCCAATTTTTTTCTTTGGTTCTATGAATGGAGCCCTGGTCTGGCACATGCTAGGGAAGGAAATACTAGTATTATGCTATAGAGATTCTCAGCTCCAGGCAAATACTAGAATGAGGGGATTATGTTGTATGATATTGAAAAGGTTGAGAATAAAGTTGAAAAGAGGAAATTGCTGTAGATTTGCCCTTCCAAAGATGATTGTCAATTGGAAACTTCAACAGCAATAGAATTATATAAAATGGAGTGGATAGAAGTGCTGAACCACTCTTCTATTGTTCATAAGGGTGGGAAATACTTAGTAGAATTACCATGGAGAACTCTCACAGTACATCTAGATACAATTTCTAGCCTGTGTGACTTGAAACACACTGCTTAACCTCTCTCTCTCTCTCTCTCTCTCTCTCTCTCTCTCGGTTAGGTGAGTTTCATAGTAAAATTGGTGCAGATCACTTTTCAAAATAAGGAGATCATAGCACAAAAATAGGCCTAAGGATCAGTGGAACAGAACAGAAAATTCAGATATGAACCCACAGATCTATAGCCATCTAATATTCAACAAGGATGCCAGAAACATAGGCTGGAAGAAAGAGAGCCTCTTCTACAAATGATGCTACAAAACTGGATATCCACATGCAGAACATTGAATCTGGATTCTTATATATCACCTTGCACCAGCATCAATTAAAAATGGACAAAAGACTTCAAAAGACTGGAAACTAGGAACCTTTTACAGGAAAGGGTAGGGGAAACACTAGGGCTCCTGTGCACAGATCGAAACTTTCTAAGTAAAATTTCAGAAACATAAAAAAAAATCAGAGTTGATAAATGGGATTACATAAAACTTAAAAGTTTCTGCATAGAGGGCTGGGGATATAGCCTAGTGGCAAGAGTGCCTGCCTCGGATACACGAGGCCCTAGGTTCGATTCCCCAGCACCACATATACAGAAAAAATGGCCAGAAGCGGCGCTGTGGCTCAAGTGGCAGAATGCTAGCCTTGAGCGGGAAGAAGCCAGGGACAGTGCTCAGGCCCTGAGTCCAAGGCCCAGGACTGGCCAAAAAAAAAAAAAAAAAAAAGTTTCTGCATAGAAAAGGATATAGCTAATAAGGTAAATACAAAGATCACAGGATGAGAGATGATTTTAACCAAATATACAACAGACAAGAGCTTAATATCCAAAATATATTTAGAGCTCAAAGAACTGAACTCTTAAATGATAAAGTGGCTGGGAATATGGCCTAGTGGTAAAGTGTTCGCCTTGTGTACGTGAAGCCCTGGGTTCAATTCCTCAGCACCACATGCAAAAAGAAACCAGGGATACTGCTCAGGCACTGAGTCCAAGGCCCAGGACTGGCAAAAAACAAACAAACAAAAAACCTCTCAAAGAAACAACAACCCAATTAATAAATGAGATACTGACGTAAAGGTAGTCTTCTCAGGAGAAGTAAATGTGACCAATAGACACATGAAGAAATGTTTACCATCTCTGACCATAATGAAAATACAAATAAAAAAACCCAAGCCCTGAGATTCTACCTCATCCCAATTAGAATGCCCCTAGCCAACAAAACTAACAATAACAAATTCTGGGATAAAAGTGGCCAAAAGGGAACTCTATTACACTATTGGTGGGAATGTAAGCTTGTTCAGCTGCTCTGGAAAGCAGTATGGAGGATCCTCACAAAACAAAACATAGAACCACCTTATGTTTCAGAAATTCCACTCCTGGGCCTTTATCCAAATGACCACAAACCAGGCCACAGTAAAACTATCAGCACAACAATGTTTGTTGCAGTATTATTTATCATAGTCAAGATATGGAATCAATCCAGACACCTCTCAATAGATGAATGGATAAAGGAAATGTGGACTACATACACATTGGAATTCTACTCATCCATCAGAAAGAATGATATTGCACCATTAGTAAGGAAATGGAAAGAGTTGGAAAAAATTACATTAAGTGAAGTCATCCAGACCCAGAGAAACACAGGTTGTATAGTTTCCTTCATTTGTGGGAGCTAGAATGTGCCTGTAAATCTACAAGTAAACACATACAAGTGGTTACAAGTGAATCACCTGAAGTATAATAGACTTTACTTTATATGGAGAGTCCAAATTGTATAATTCTTTCGAAAGACTAACACTGAGCCCAACAGAATAAGTACCAGCAAATGGGTACTTTTAAGAGGTGGGGCAAGGGGAGAGAGATAGAAGAATGAATGGGGGAGTAGAATGCAGGCAAAATGCATTATATATGCCACAGAACTGAGAAAAATAAGGGAAAGGGTTGGGCAAAGGCGAGTGAAGACATTGAATGGATGACATGGATCAAGATGTGTTGTATATGTAAATTGCTTTGTTAAATGGCAAAATAAATTCCAATGCATAACCTAAAAAATTAAGAAAAGTAAGGAAAGGGGTGGAGTTGGAAGGGTTGAGTGAGAATCTTTAAAGGATTAACACTGATCAAGAGGCACTGGATTCATAAACTACTTTTTGATTGGCAACTTCTTTGTACAACTCCTTAAAGATAACAAAATATTCAAAAAATAAAAAGAGATTACAAGGTTTGTTTGATCTTGCTCATGCCACCAAACCACTTTCCAGTCACTACACACATTTAATTGACTCTTCATTTTCCAGAAGTGCTGAATAAATTCAAATGACTATACTTTTACTCCAAACCAATAATTAGTAATGATGTTTTAGAGAATATAAAAATATTCACATGTAAACCAGGAGACCTATATCCTCTGGTTATCCAATCCTACATCTTTAAAGAAAACATTCCAAGCACCAAGACATGGATTACTTTTCTCATAACTAATTTTCCAAATCATGTTATGTGTTATTTGCTTTGAAGTCTAGCCTTCCACTTTCAGAGTTTTTTTCATTCAGTAGTGTGTAATTAATTGCTTTAATTTTTGATGGGAGGGAAATTGTTATTATAACTTTTAGAATCACACTTTTGAGTTGCCACATTTGTTTAGATTACTTCCAATTCTCGTCCAGCAGTTCATAATAGATATTCTCTATTTTTCTTTGACAATGAAACTATTTTCTTCTTTGCACATACAAAAATAAAGAAATCAGACCATATCAATGGTTGATAACTGTGAAACTCAGGGTATAGACTATATCTGAAACCTTCCAAATCTTACATGTCTCATTTCCTTCTCATCTCACCTTTGTCCTCATCATAGAAAGCTCAAGTCTTCCTGAAGTAAGTACTGGCTGCACTCATGAGTCTTATAACCTGTAAGCCAATGACAGAATTATGTTCATGTTTGTTAGGGAAGACAGATGGCAAGTCCTTGGTTTCAAGGAAGAATCAAGGTGTTAACTCATGGAAGTCTTTATAAGATTTACATAGGCAAATTCTATGTTGTCTTAAAGTAGAATTTATCATAAAGTGATAGTACACCCCAAAGGAACCTGAAGACTGTCAGATTGATGAAATAGTCAAGTACTAAGAGCCCCCACTCTTAGGTACTTTTATGAATTGATTTCTTTTCTTATGATACCAAGTCTTAAGCTTTCTTGGCTGGCATTCTATCATTTGAGCTTTGCTTTCAGCCCAACTTTTTGGTGGTTATTTTGGAGATGGAGTTTGCTGGACTTTTCTGTCCAGTCTGCCTTTGAACTGAGATTAGGTCTCAGCTTCTGAGTACTAGGATTATAGTCACAAGCCAAGTGTAACAGGATATGAATAATGTTTAATGACATACTAAGAATATGTACATAACTGTGGAATTTTCTGAGAAGTGAGAGGGCATTTCTAAGAAATTAGTAACAGGAAAGAGTTTACCTAATGAGGTGGCCTCAGAGCCAATATAGCAATTTGAAGGAAGGTGCCTGTAAGAAACTGAAACTTTAAGAATATGTGGATGAGGCCAAAGGTTAACCTCTAAATTTGGTAAAGTCCCTATTGAGGTCATTGCTGGGGACTGTTGGCCATTGTACTGGAAAGTAGCTTCAACTGTAGTTGGTACTCTGGGACAATGGTGGAGCATGATGTTTGGCAAGTGAACCCAGATACAGTGTCACAACTAGTCCCTGGCTCATTTGTTTTATTATTTCATTTTTACCTGCATACCACATTCCAGTGTTCATTTGAAAAGTCTTTGTCAGATTCTAAATTTAATTCAGGAACTCCTTTTGTGAGTTATCCATCAATGACCCCAGAAGGCAGCTATCCCATTTCCTATGCTTAAATGTGTTAGAGTGATCAATGATATATAAATTAATAGCTACAGTCAGTTTTCAGTAACATATAATGAAAATAGAAGCAAATAATTTAAAACTTTTTAAGCATTTATGCTATCCATTTTGAAGGGCTATGAAAATTTAAGGGACAAGTGAAAGAATTGTGTTAGGATTGCTCTGATAGCATTTTAAGGGCTTGGTTATCATAGTTGTTCTGGGTATTATGTAATGCTAGGCCCAATAGTATCCAGGGTGTTCATCTATATGTTCATCTTATATGAGACCAGCTCTGTGGAAGATTGGTAATTTTATTTTATTTTTTGTCAGTGAGGGGGTTTGAATTCAGGGCCTGGGCACTGTCCTGAGGTCTTTTGCTCAATGCTCTACCACTTTGAGCCACAGCACCACTTCTGATTTTGGGGAAGCTAATTGGAGATAAGAGACTTCCACTTTCCCACCAGGGCTGGCTTTGAACAGTGATCCTCAGATCTTAGCTTCCTGAGAAGCTAGGATTACAGGTATGAGCCCTCAGCACTCAGAAAAATTGGTAATTTTCTAGCAACCAAACCTACCTACTTAAAGATAAATCAATAGGCTAACTTGGAGTAGAGAATGAAGAGGGAGGAATTGAGGAGACAGAGAGATGTGCTGGATCTCATCAAGAGTAATGGAATCCTTTTATGAGTTCATGAAGCATAGAATTTTAAAACATAGCACAGAATTGATTCATTCAGGTTAAATAACAAAGGAAGCTATAGATGGAAGAAAGTCCTGGAAGAAATGCTTTTTTAATCTTGAATCAAATGTTTGAGACCTAGCACATAGGGCAGAAGTGGGAATCAAGAGGTCTTTGTTCTAGATCCAACTGTTACCAATTTGCTTTGTAATCTTGGGCCAGTTATTGTTTCAATTACTATTATCTAAAGAATAATTTGGCTATCATTGTTTCATATAAACAAGTCAGCTAAAATTTTATTCCATGCAATAATGCGAGTTTATCAGCATTGGAATAATACAGAGGGACAAAATTGGATAAACAGGGGAGGAAGATTTGTCTTCCTGGATTAATCTATGCAGGAGAAAAGAAAGGTGGTGTCTGACTATTGGAATAAATGACCTATAGTCCTTAACGGTTTGGAAAATTGTTGGTTCTAGAAATATAGACTCAAAAAGAAATGCATGAAGTTGGGAGTGTTTTTAAAAATCTTTTTGTGGCAGTCCTGGGGCTTGAAACTCAGGGCCTGGGCCCTGTCCCTGAGATTCTTATTCTCAAGGCTAGTATTCTACCACTGAGCCACAGCACCATCTCTGGCTTTTGCTGAGAAGTTTTATTGGAGATAAGAGTCTCACAGACATTTCTGCCCAGGCTGGCTTTGCACTGTGATCCTCAGATCTTAGCCTGCTGAGTAGGTAGGATTATAGGCATGAGCCACAAGCAACTGTCACTAAGTTTTCTTTAAAAACTAGAATATTATGGGTCGAGCCTGGCTATGCACACCTATAATCCCTGCTACTTTGGAGGTGTAGCACAATTTGGTGTAGGTTCTAAGCTCTCTCAGGAAAAAGATTAAAAAAATTATCAGAGAATGTGTTAGTCATTTCTTCTGTTGCTAGGGAATATGATCACTATGGAGACTGCTGATGTCACAATGCCCTCTGTGGTCCAGTAAGAACATTGTGGTGGGTCAGACCCCTGCTTCATGTATTTGGAGGCTGTTTGGAATGAAGGGTCATGTGTGGATATGACCAGATATTTTGTGTATTCTCTGATTTTACTCTTATTAGAGAGATGAGATTAATTCTGTTTCAGTGGTTCAAGGAGCATAGCCTTGTCTAACTTTTGGTAGAAAGTAAAAGAGCTCCCAAATATATTAGTAATTTTAATCACTTGATTGTTTGGAGTAAGACAAAATTTCTATGACATATTTTTCCTGCTTAGATTGACAAGATTTCAAGGTATTGAATCTTCAAGAAATGGCTTTTGTTTGTCTGGATATTCGATGTCCATGTATCTTTCTTATCTGTACAATATTTGGCTGTACATTGTCTTCAAACACAGAGATAAAAGGTAAGTAGAAAATTTAAATGAATTTTAATTGGATCTTTTAAAAATTTGGAACATTATCTTTTGAACCTATACTATGAAAGAGTATAACTAGCAGATGGTTATTAGAAATAATTAAAGAAGTTTGTATACTATAGTATATATATATGCATATATATGTTCTTACTAGTCAGATTTGTAACTGATGAGAAATCCTTTACATGATTTTTATATAAATAGAATCAAATAATACGTAGTAATTGTGATTATCCTTTGACATTTGTAGTTTCAAGGATTTTCTTTGTTATGGAATATACTTGTAGTTTATTTCTTTTCTGTCAAAGTATTATTTTATTTTATGACTATATTACATGTTGTTTATCCATTGATCACTTTAGAAATAATCTATGGTTAGCAATCATCATCATAAAATACAAAGAAAATTTAAAAAATAATTTAAATTTCATTTCAGTTAACCCTCCTCAGAATTTTGAAATAGTGGACCCTGGATATTTAGGCTATCTCTATTTGCAATGGCAACCTCCACTGGCTCTGGATAATTTTGAGGAATGCACAGTAGAGTATGTTCTAAAATACCGAAATGTTGACAGTCAAAGATGGAAGGTAAGTAAAGCGTACACTTACAGTATGACAGTGACTATTAGGTGTTTTATTGTGACACCTGATTTCAGTATCTATTTTAATTTCCAGATCTCAATAGTTCTATTTAGCTTCTGTCTCCTGTGCATACTGTCAGATTTATTTTGATCCCATCCAGGGCGAACACTAGCATTGCAAGTACAGGAAACAAAAGTACTTGGTTCTATTGAATTTAGACTACGAAGAATATGCATGTATTTTACCATATTAAAATAGTATATTATTGTCATTAAGGTGTTGTGTACAGGGGTGACCATTTCATAAATCAGGTACTAAGTACATTTCTTTTCTCAGACAGTTCCTCATTCCTTTGCTTTCCCCTAGTTTCCCCCTCACATCACTGCCCACAAGTTAAACAGGTCATTTTTCACATAGTGTATAATGAATAACATGATTGCATTTTCACCCTTCTTGTCTCCCTTTCTGCACCCCGTCTTGCCCCCCTAAAAAAAGCAAAAAACAAACACCATCACCAAACACATGACATAAAAGGCATGTTTCCATTTCCTGGAATTTGTTTCAACAAATTGTATTTTGAATGTTCAGAAAAGTTGCACCTCGGGTTCCTCCCCTAAGGGCACCCTCCTTTAGTCTGTTTGGGTGTGAATGCCTAAGGTTCCATATAGAACTGTATGTCCAGTTGTATTTTATATCTAGCTTCCACATTTGAGAGAAAACATGTGACATTTGTCTCTCTGAACTTGGCTTACCTCAACTTGGTATGATTTGTTTCAGGTCTATCAATTTCCCTGCAAATAACCCAATAATTCTTTCTATTGGACAAGTAATGTATTTCACTGTTGGTGGGAATGTAAACTATTACAAACACTCTTAAAGGCAGTTTGGAGGTTCCTTCTAAAACTAAACATAGATCTGTACAACCCAGCCATACCACTCCTGGGAGTCTACTCACAGCATCACAAACCAGAATATTGCAAACACACTTGCACATTCATGTTCATTGCTGCACTCTTCACAATAGCAAATGTATGGAAGTAGCCCATATGGCCCAGGTGTCCTATAGAAGATGAGTGGATTAATCAAATATGGCATACTCACACACACACACACACACACACACACACACACACACACGGTTCTGAGACTTGAACTCAGGTCCTGGGTGCTCTTCCTGAGCCTCTTTGTGCTTAAGGCTACTGCTCTCCCATTTGAACCACTTCTGGCTTTTTCTGAGTACTTTATTGGAGGTAAGAGTCTCATGGACTTTCCTGCCCAGGCTGGCTTTAAACCGCTATCCTCAGATCTCAGCCTCCTGAGTAGCTAGGATTACAGATGTGAACCACCAGTCCCCTCCATTTTCTGTTGCTATAACAAGATATTTTAGGCTGTATAATGTCTAAAGAGAGTATGTTTATCTCAATTATAGTTTTGGAGGAAAAATTTTGGGATGGTATGTCCTCATTTGTCATCCACCCTGTGAGGGCCTCATGGTAGATGGTATCATAGTGGCAGCACAAGTGAAAATGATAACATGGTGAGACAGATCTAGAGTGTGGAAAGAGACTAGACGGGTTTTATAATAAGCCACTCTCAAAGAGCTAACTGGTATCCACTGCCCTAAGAGCAGTGTTCCCAGTGACCTTATTACCTCTTAAAGGGTGTATCACCTCCCAGCATTGCTATACTTAGGACTAAACTTAAGCGACAGGTGCCCTTGATGTATTGCTCAAGGCGTATTTAGTACATGGCAATTTTATGCTTAGATGGTGTCTCATATATGCTAGTGCTCTGTGAGGATTTTGTCTGTACAGCTAAGTCTTATTTATCTTTGTATCCAATTCACAGCATGGATATTTGCATGTATTGCATATAGTATTGTAAAATCTCCATGGAATTTTATTGGATTATCAACTATTTATGTACTCAGCAGCCACGCTCATTCAAAGATCATGTTGCAGGAGACATTTTGTTAACTTCATAATTCAGCTAGCTAGTTCCAAGGGACAATTCAGGTCAAGTATTTATGGAGCAGATTTTTTGTACCAGACACTTTAATTGATAGTGGATGCCAGACTCCATTGGCTCAAGCCTGTACTGCTAGCTAATTAAGAGGCTGAAATCTAGAGGACTGTATGGCTTGAGCCCAGCCTGGACAGAAAAGTTTTTGAAACGCCATGTCCAAAATATCTACCAAAAAGTCAGACTGGAGGTATAGCCAAGTATACAGCATCAGCATTACAAAGCTAAAAAATGCAAGTCTCTGAGTTTAAATTATCCTTCCAAAGAGAGGGGGAGGGAGAGATAATAACATAATTTTCATCCTCCATCCTTCTCTGTTTCCCAGTTGGGTTTTAAAATGTGATTTTGGAATGTTTCATATTATATTTGAAAGAGGACAAACCAGTTGCCATTATATATAATGCAAAAATTATCTATGTGGTTTAGAGCTCATGTATCTACTATAGATACCTTTTACCCCCTTTAGAAGTTTGCGATTTTCTTTTTTGCTTTGAATGAGACATTAAGATTCAAATTATCTCTAATGATATGGTGTACAGAGGTAAGCTTGGCCAGAATATATGTGGGACATTCTAGCAGATAAATCCTAAAACGTATCTTAGATATTAGGAACCCTCCAGGGTAGGTATTAATGACCTCTCAGTTTCTCAATGTGACTCATTATACTTTTGGTGTTTCTAAACTTGACCTGATTTCTCGTTTTCATCAAACAGACCATTATTACTAAGAATCTACACTACAAAGATGGATTTGATCTTAACAAAGGAGTTGAAGCAAAAGTACACACACTTTTGTCGAGCCAATGCACAAATGGATCAGAAGTTCAAAGTTCATGGTCAGAAGCTACTTATTGGACACCAGAACAAGGTTAAAACAATGCCCCTCTTTCACATTTAATATTCCAGAACAATCTATATAGTGAATAAATTCCAAAATCCTTAGGGACCATGTTGTATATGCAGTAGATATATAACACTGGCACAAAATAGAATCCTTAGGAATGGGTGGCTGGCTTCTTAAAATTCTTTCTATCACAAAACATGTTTGGCAAAACCTACATCTTACTATGTTAGTATAGTTCTCAGGTTTGTGAACTATTACTAAACCTGTATGTATATTTGTTCAATTACTTGGCATATCCTGGAATAATCATTTTCATACTTTGGGACACACTACTTTCAGTAAATAGACCCTTAAAAGTTTTTAGTTTTGCATATCTCATTTATACTGAAGTGATTTTTCAATAACTTCCTTTTAATATTACTCATGCTGTTAAATGAAGTGATGGGGCCAAAGGTAATGAAATAAAATTGCTTAATTACTTCCCAAATGATTTATCATCATGCCTTTCAAGCATTCACAGTTCATTCATTTCCTAGGAAGTGTGGAAACTAAAATTCAGGACATGAATTGTGTGTATCATAACTGGAAGTATTTAGTCTGCTCTTGGAAACCTGGCATTGATGAACATATTGACACCAATTACAACTTGTTTTACTGGTAAGCATTTAGATACTTAGCAAAAATGACAATCAAATTTAAGCCAATATATGAGGAACATTTGTACACTTGCATACCACTCAATTGTTTACTTATAAGTTCATAAGCTAAATCTAGCTTCCATATATAAAAGAAACCATGCATGCTTGTGTGTCTAGGCCTTACTTTCTTCATTTAACATAATTTTTATGCATGCCCACCCAAGTTGGATTTTCTGAGATTGATATGTGATGTGTGTTGTATTGAGGAATTTAGTTCGTCTTATTAAACACAATAATCTTTTGTAATTCTGCTTTAAAATGTATTTTCTTGTAAAATAATTTTCCTACTTAAGCATTTAAATGGCAGCAAGACTTAAGATTTTCTTAATAGAAACCTTTGTCTTGGATTTTTGAACTCTGTTGATGAGTTACCAGCAACCAAGGACATGAGTAAAATCTTTATATTGTCAGAGGTTTTATGAAATTTCACACTGGATTATAAGGCCTATGAAACTCTGTGCTAGATCTGCTTTACCTGCTGTTGTACCCCATTGATCATAGCATTGGCACATAGTAGGTGAATAGGAAATATAGTGTTATTCAATTGACTTTTATTTACATGATATAGTAAGACAATTGAAAACAGAGCACCACGGTGCTATAATATCACTAAGTATCTCACAATACTTCTTTGTACAGGTATGAGGGTTTGGATCATGCTTTACAGTGTGTTGATTACATCAAGGCTCATGGAAAGAACACTGGATGCAGGATGCCCTATTTGGAGTCATCGGACTATAAAGATTTCTTTATCTGTGTTAATGGATCATCAAAATCCATACCTATCAGATCCAGCTATTTCATTTTTCAGCTTCAAAATATAGGTGATATAAACAAACAACCTTAAATTCAAATTCATTTTTCTAATTCTTCTAATGAGGGAGGTAGATGAGAGTGAGAAAGTGAGAGCAATAGAGAGACTTAAGAAAGTGTAAAGAGAGCAGAAATGGAATAAAGTATGAAAAAATTTTAAGTCTGCTTTAGCCATGGAGTAATTATGAAATCTCTTATTCTCTGGCCTCAATAGGTAATGGATTGGCTATTTTCTAAGTCTATAGTGTAGTTCTATTAAAAGTGTTTATATCCAGTCAGACCTTTGTTTGAATCTCAGATGGGCCATTTTCTAGTTGTATGACTTTGGATATGTTGCTCAATATCTGTTACAATGTCATTACTAATAAAAATTAAACATTACTTCATAGCTTGATCATAAGACATCAATGAGATTTTGAATAGCATCTTTAATACAGTACTGATGTCTCCTAAGCACTACATAAGGGTTAGCTACCAGTAAGAGGAATAGTAGTAGCTGTTGTGGTGGTTATTTTTAAAGTTGCAAAATGGGGAAAAGATTGCAATGATTTGGGTCTTCTAACATTTCTCTTGGACTTCAATATTTGGCAATGTGTCATTTATTTAAAAAAAAGAGTTCTTAAAAACCCACACTTCAATAAGCTCACCTTGGTTGAGGGGATAACCTGGAGCCATATACTTTATCCCTGAATGCTTTTGTTAACCGATGTGGCCAGGATAGAGTAAGAGAGGCTGTGAACTCTATGTCAAAATGGTTTTCCCTCTGTTTTTCAGTTAAACCTTTGCCACCAACCACTCTTAGTCTTACTGTGAAGAATTCATTTGAAGTTAATCTGAAATGGAACATACCTGAAGGACCCATTCCTGCAAGGTGTTTCATTTATGAAATTATGTTCACAGAAGATAACACTTCATGTTTGGTATGAATATTGCATTTATTTGGTAAAACCATAAATGTGCGCTTTTAAATAAAATAGGAAACTTGAGAACCAAAATCAATTGCTACCTATATGATGAACAGAACATTATAAGTATGTTAAATTTTTAGAGAGCTAGATTTAGTGGACCCAAGAATGCTATTTGCCATATAAAAGTATAATCATCACACCATTATTTTTGTTGTTCCTGGAGCTTGAACTCAGGGCCTGGGCACTGTCTCTGAGCCACAACTCCACTACTGGTTTTCTGGTGGTTAAGTGGAGATAAAAGGCTCATGGACTTTCTTGCCTGGGCTGGCTTTGAACCATGATGCTCATATCTCAGCCTCTTAAGTAGCTAGGATTGCAGGGATGAGTTACCAGTGTCTGGTTCAATCACACCAATTTTAATGCTACATAGAACCCTAGGCATAGGATAGAACCATAGTCATTACTTTCTGATTTTTTGTCAGAAAATTAAAGTTGCTGAGAGACTAAAATGGGTTATGAAGAGTCTTTGGGTAAATATGGCAGGCTTATAAGAGAGTGTCTTAATCAGAGAAAAGGAGCTTGTAACAGAGGAAGTAAGCAATGAGTGTGTGACCATTTACCTCCCAGCATCAACAAAATGGTTATGTGTCTAATCCTACATTGTTTTGGTTATTTTTATTCTTTGGTTTCCAATTTAGGGTATTGTAGAGAAAAATAGGTGAGCCACTGGCTCTAATTAATCCATTTCATATGCAGAATAGATTAAACACATCTCAAAATTGATAATTGAATTAAATTACAAGGTCTCTGGGGGTTGGGGGATGAATTAACTTCAGAATCAAATTATACAGGTAGAACTAGAATAAGCCTCAGTCAACCTAAGTTTAAGTTATGTTATACTGGTTCCCAGGATAAGTTGTAACAAATGAAATTTTGAATGAGAACATCTCTGCTGCTCTTTAAAATGCAAAATTGTTTCTCTCTCTCTCTATGTGTGTGTGTGTGAGAGAGAGAGAGAGAGAGGGAGAGAGAGATCACTCTTTTTTTTTTATATTCTAGTATCTGAAGCAGGTTCAGGCCAATCCCTCAATACTATTACACAGGTATTTTGGAAGTTAACTAAAATAAGAACACAGAAAAGAAACAGCATTATGGATATAACTTCCATAAAATTCTATAGTTTCTATAAAAAAATTCATATGATTGCTTGTCTTTTGGTAATTTAGTGTATGCAGCATCTTCTACTATTCTATTCTTCTACTACTTCTATTCCATAAGGAATCTGGAATTTTTACACAGGTCCAAAATCTGAACTTTATAGACCTTCCTGCCACAAGTTACCTTTTATTACAAGTAATCCATTAGACTCTAGAAAATATTCAAAATAGAAACAAGGAAGGGAACAAAGATTTTAAAACACGTCATCAAGCAGAAAGAGTTAATCCTGCTAGGGTTTTGGGTTTTTTTTTCCCCTGTCTGGTTGCAAGGCCTGGGTGCTGTCCCTGAGCTCTTCAGCTCAAGGCTAGTGCTCTACCACTTTGAGCCACAGTACCACTTCCCGTTTTCTGGTGGTTAATTGGAGATAAGAGTCTCACGGAGACTTTTCTGCTCCGGCTGGGTTTGAACCGTGATCCTCTGATCTCAGCCTCCTGAGTAGTTAGGATTACAGGCGTGAGCCACCAGCGGCCGGCCCTACTAGTTTTTTGATGCATGTATTTTATGTTAAAATGGTTTTGTAAATGATAGACTCTGTCAAGCTGCAATTAGGTCATTTAATGACATCTTATCCCCCACCCCCACCCCCACCGCCACCCCCTGCCATTCAGACTACCACAGATGAAAATGAAATAAACATCCCACGGACATCAAATGGAAGTCAACAACTGTGCTTTTTAGTAAGAAGCAAAGTGAATATATATTGCTCAGATGATGGGATTTGGAGTGAGTGGAGTAATGAACAATGCTGGGAAGGTATGTGCTTAAAGGAGAGTAACCAACTAACTGGAACTGTTTGATAGCAAAATTAACTTCCATTTATTGTGTTATGTGGTAGTGAAGATTAAAAGCTTTTGCATCTAGTCTATCAGTAGAGAAGAAAACTTACCAGTTGCCGCAATAGAGGATAGAGTTGTTGAAAATCTAATATTCATTTAGAACTAGGAGTCTTTTTGTGATTTTTAAAATTTAATTCTATTGGTAAGGTGATGTACAGAGGGGTTACAGTTACATACATAAGTTAATGAGTACATTTCTTGTCAAACTTGTTACCCGCCTTCCTCATTTTTCTCCCACATTCCCTCCTCCTCAACTCCCCCTCCCCCCAACATTGTACAGTTAATTTACAACATATTGTCTTGTAAGTATTGCTGTTTCATTGGTTTGCCCTTTGTCCTTTGCCTTACTATTTTGATATTCCCTTTCCCTTCCCTAATTCAGATAAATGTATATACAATACCCATGCTATCAAAATGAAATACAGGGACAACAGGGGCTAAACCATAGGAAAGAAAAACGCAAGAAAAAAGAAATAATTTCACATAGTACATTAAAAATAGCAACAACAGTGAAAAAACACTTGTTTCCATATCTTGTAGGTCATTTCACTTTGTATCATGTTATGTGTTCATATGTACATAGCTATTGAGCTACTGTGATCCTCTGCTAGGACTTTCCTAGATGTATACTAATTATTACCAATGAGAGAAAACATATGGATCGAGACAATGGTACATATACACAATGGAATTCTATGCTTCTATCAAAAAGAATGACATTGCTCCATTCATAAGGAAATGGAAAGACTTGGATAAATCATATTAAGTGAAGTGAGCCAGACCCAACATAGACTCTATGGTATCCTGCCTGGCCTCACTCTACCCCTCCCCCATCTGCATGGGAGGGAGTCCTGGGCTTGTCTGTCTCTTCCGTGTGGGATCCATACTTACTCTCTCACACCTCCTGGCCAGTAGAGGTTAATCACGGAAGCGGGGTCCCAGTGTAGCCTCAGTTCACGTGGTTGGGAGACCCCATGCCCGCCAGCCCAAGGAAAGACACAGGCATGTGGGGGTCCCAGAGAAAACCTCTGGGGCATTCTGTTTATTCAAATGAGGAGCCAACAGATATACCCCCAAAGGCAGGCACAGGAGAGGGACTGCTGGTTGGCTACAAGGGCTGTCCCTCAAGTCATGTCAGAGGACTTCCTTTGTGGGTGGAGACCCAGCCCCCCAAGGCCTGGGTTCTGGGGTCCCGGCCATCAGACACTTGCTCGACCCCAAGGGCGGGGGCTTCTCTTCCTGTTAAAGGCGGAAGAAGAGGGGACAGGCTAAAGCCAGCTGTGGCCTCTTAAAGGCACAGCTGTCCCCAAAAGTTTCCCTCTTATTGTGCTTTAATACTTACATTCTTGCTTTTTCTCTCAGTTAAAAAATATGGCAACTCTTTTGGGGGAATATCAGGAGCCTTTTTTTGCCAGTCCTGGGGCTTGAACTCAGGACCTGAGCTTCTTTTTGCTCAAGGTTAGCACTCTACCACTTGATGCACAGCGCCACTTCTGGCTTTTTCTACATATGTGGTGCTGAGGAATTGAATCCAGGGTTTCATGCATGTTAGGCAAGCACTCTACCACTAGGCTACATCCCCAGTCCAGGAACTTATTTTTATCAGTATTTTCTTAGATTTGTAGTTTCTAAATAATAAGGATAGGTCATCATACACATCTGCAAGTTTCTAGTACTACATCTAACAAACATTTTTCTAATTATGATTAAAAATATATTCTGTTTACTTCCAACACTAATTTGAAGTGATATCATGAAAAGCATTCAAATTAGCAGTATAAACGTAAGAAGCCTAAAGAATGAGGAAGAATATCATTAAACCAGAATGCATTAGCTTTATTAATAGAAATGAGTAAATAATTATGAAATAGTCAAAGAAAAAATGCAGCATTGTTTTCATATATATGAAGATGGATTCAGCTACATATGCAGCTATAGCTATAGAAAGAGATGGGCTTCTTTCTAATTATTGCATCACCTTTCATGTGATTCTAGTGTAGTGTGATTGCTATTGTGTCTCAATAAATTGTGCTATTATTTTTCCACCTCACTCATTACACACTTATTAGGCATTTAAATGTATCAAAATTCTTTTATTATCTGGTAACACAGTAGTAAAGAAATCCCTACTCTCATAAACTTCTATTTATCCACAAAACAAGCAGAAATGGGAAATACATAGACCAAACCTATCAGATAGTAAGTGCACCTTTTACTGATTATGGATAATAGACTGTGGAGAAAAAAGTGGGCAGTGTAAGGGAGAACTTAAGTAACCACAACACATACGCAATCAGAACGCACTTACTGGTTCTATACTTTTTCATTTTTGTCACTGTTATTAGAAATCTAGAGAGTGTGTATATTTATATCCTAAATTCTCTTTTGTCAGTAGTGAGTGCATTATATAAAACAGATATGATGAATTTTTAACCACATTCTAAAAGATATATCCTTTCATGTGTGCTACATAGAGTCTTGCTAGTAATTTTGATGGTAGAGTTTTTTTCCTACTTAGTGATATCTTTTGATAGATATCTTTTGATATCTTTTAAAGTGGGAAAGAGCAATTTTTTTACTTGTATGTGGACTTAGTTCTTTGGAATAATTTATTTTTTTATTAATATATATTTTTATTATCAAACTGAATTACAGAAAGGTTACAGTTTCATACATTAGGCATTGGACACATTTCTTGTACTGTTTGTTACCTCGTCCCTCATCCCCCCCCTCCCTTTCCCCTTCCCCTCTCCCCCATGAGTTGTTCAGTTCATTTACACCAAACAGTTTTGCAAGCATTGCTTTTGTAATTGTTTGTCTTTTTGTACCCTGTGTCTCTCAATTTTGGTATTATTCCCTTCCAATTTCCTAGTTCTAATACCAGTATACCCTGTTTCCAATATACTCAGATAAGATACAGGAATAATTTATTATTGGCTATTTCAAATTATTAAAGAGTAGAATAATAACAGTTACATAAAAAAAATCATCTTTAGATTGAGCTTGTACTGAAAGGAAGTAGAGCCTCAGCAAAGGAACTTCCTGCTTTCCCACAGTGAATTTTGCATGTCAGAAAACTTCCATTGTCAGCCATTTCTCTGGAAAATATCCTTTCAAATCTTTGCTGAGTATGTCAATTTGACAAGTAATTTTAAATCCGTTGATAAAGTAATGAGACAAATAATTAAGACAAGGAGACATTTGTAGGTCAGAGTCTAAGATTCAATATGTTCTACTCTATTATTCCAAAGCAAGTGGAAGATTCTACTTTGGGAAGAACAATCTTTTTAATTAGTCATTACTCTTTCTTCACTATGAAGTAGAGCCATTTAAACTTTTAAAACCACTAAAACAAAACAGAGAAAAGAATGTGAGACACTTTTTGAGAGGTGAGCTTAAAAAATAGCTCCATTATACCTGTGTATCTCCTTTGAAGATTACTGAAGATCCCACTTCTTGCACCATCTGATAAGAGCAAATGAGATCATTTGACTCATTGAGAATTAAGAAGAACATAGAACATGTTTGATGAATTTTTTGACTACAATTATTTTATCATTTTTTAATGACAATTTCACATGGCCAAATCTGGGGCAAAGTCATCTAATGAGATAAGAAATGTGTTTTGGGAGCTATTTTTCTAAGTGACACTTAGACATATGACAGTTCAGTAATTTGCTCTGTGTGAAAACTAGGTGCTCATGTACCAACAAGGATGACAGTTTGATTTAATTCTTCACCATTACTAGGAGTTTATGAAGTAATTGAGTTTTAAAAATAGGTATAAAATTCTGACTGTTCTCTTTTTGTGAATTTTAATCCTAGGTGACAGATGGAAGAAAACTTTGGTATTTTTTGCAATGCCATTTGTTTTGTTCTTTGTATTTGTTATAGTGGTTTGTCTGCTTTTCTATAAGCAAAAAACTTTACTAAAAATGGTAAGTTGTGTAAGAGTATAATGTTTAGAGTGAGAAAATAGATAATCTTCATTCAGAATTGATGGGCCTATGCTTTATAATTTTTTCCTGTTCACTGTGTACAATTAATATTGTTTGGATTAAGATGATGTTGTCAGAAGTGTCATGGAAAAACTGACCCCACAAAGTTATATCTTCTGCAGGAGGATTTAGAATTGTCAAAATAGAGGACTGATGCTTAAGAACATGAACTATTGTTTACCACTAGATTAGAGAGGAGTATAATGGAACAGTTCCAGGAGTAAAACAGGATTAGGAGAATGGTGCCTGCTCTTGGAGCTCATACTGTCATAGTGGGTGGGACAGAATCCATACAAAAATCTAACCTGTGAAGTATAATTAAATGATTGCTATTTGAGTTGTATAGTTATGATAGAGTTTTAGAAGACAAATCACTATGTGTTAGTGATCTTTAAGTAGAAATTAATACTTGGACTGAAACATCTTAGTAACATACCCTTTCAAGATAAAAATGTAAGTGTGAATGAACTGCTTCACTTTACCTGCTGAGTACATTTTTACCTGCTTACCTGGGTTTTTTTAATCCTCAGTGAAACTGTGTTAGTAATGACAAAATGGTAATAACATAGCTCTTTCTAAATTTCAGATTTTTCATATGAAAACTATGTTTTTCATATCAATAGACATTGTTGAAATAACATTTTCCAGTCATATGGCCAGCTGTTCAATGAGTATTATTAAACTGAATTTTTCTTCCAATGTTGAATACGTATTACTGTATAACATTATGATATTTACTTATTCATTGTTTTTTGTTTGTGTTTTTTGACAAAGTCTTGCTTTGCATGGAATTCACTATGTACCCAGGGTAGTCTAGAGATTGGTATCCTCCTGTAAAGCCTCACTAGTACTGAGATTACTCATTTTAAAGTTATGTTGCAGGAGGCTTTTGAATACTCAATTCCTCAGCTAGTAGTAAATTTATTACATTCAATGAACAGTTATTTTGTTCTCCATAAACCGCTGGTGAGAATGTTGCATGTAGAGAAATCAAGGGATAGACCAGATTTTATTCACTGATGCACTAAGAAAGTAATATGATTTTGAAATTAGCAGTAAACCAATCATGAAAAGATAGATTTGATGGAGTTTTTGTTGATGTTGTTTGTTTTAAATTGTATTCTGGATGAAAATCTTCACAATGAATATGCTTGTTTGACTTTAATAAAAACCAGAAGGCAGATTTAAACCGTCATAGTTCTAAATGTATGCTTCACATTTCATGTAACAAAAGTACTAGAAGGAACACCATGCTTAATAAGGCTGAAAATAATGAAACTAATAAGGATCATATCTAAAACTACACTGAATTATACAATAAAGGCATTGGAATGACTTATACTGGCTGGCAACTACGCTTTTGTAATTTCTCATGGTGTTTTGGGGGGGGGGCAGGGCTGGAGAGTGGGGAGGGAGGGCTTCAGGACCAAAAGACCAAAACACAGCCTGTACACTAAGGAAGATTTCTGAAAGGACATCTAAACTTCAAAGGATGTGGCTAGGTAGGTGTAGACAGTTACTTCAAACTGAGACAAGAGTGGACTATATGTAATCAAGAGCCACATTTTAGTTTGGACTAATTTTATCTCATTATTTGGAGTAGAGTAGGCATTGCTTGAGAACTTATTAGAAAATTTCCAACCCAAACCTACTCATCAGTATGCATTTTGACAGCATTCTTTAGTAACTCATTTGCATATTCAATGTGAAAAGAACTAATATGTAACCGTGCTTTGGAACGAATGACAATTACTAAAATCATTTAATGGAGAGGTAAATTCATGGACACAATCACTACAATGGTGATTTTCATGGTCAGTGATCATCTCAAAAAAGGGAAAGAACTAAGGTTGAGCCGTGAAACACAATATGGTCTTTTATCATCACTTGTAATCAATGATAGATTTTATTATGATTTCCCTAAGTGGACTTGTCATGAGAGCTCCCATGGTAATATGAATTAAGACAACATGACATAATAGGTAATTGTTGTTAAATCAGAGCTTGCTAAAAATATACTTAGTTTGATAAGGGATAATAATGAGGAAGTAGGAATGTGGAGGGGAGGGGTCAAGATGAGGCTTGGAGATGACTGGTATTTCCATTCTGGATACTAAGTGGGTATTGGAAACCTAGCATTCTATTTTCTCTGTTTTGTTCATGCACAACAGGGGCTACTGTCAAAGAATTTCTGGAATTACTGCCGTAAATCTAGAAGATACAACCGAAACTACCCCAACAAAGGAAATTTGAGAATTAAGTGGTACTAAATCCTCCAAAAGGACCCTTGGAACTCCTGGAACTCCACTAGCGATTTAGATTTATTAACTTCGCAATAATGTGACCAAAAATTTAATAAAATTGAATTTTATAAAATGTATTTTTTGTATTATAATGGATACTATTTTTTGCCAGTCCTGGGGCTTGGAACTCAGGGCTGGGCACTGTCCCTGAGCTTCTTTTGCTGAAAGCTACCACTCTACCACTCGAGCCACAGCACCACTTCCAGCTTTTTCTGTATATGTGGTGCTGAGAATTGAACCCAGGGCTTAAAGGATTTGAAGAAGATGTCCCATATATCTTTCTTCACTACTCCCTTCTATTTAGTTTGCCACTCCTCATAGCATCACTTCTAATTAGTCTCTTCAGGATGAATCTTAAAAACATGGGCATCACTGTACTTTTTATAGATAAGTTGGAGATTAGAAACTAAGAATTTGCTATGGTGACCTATTTTTCCATTCATCTGTCCATGAGTGAAATGCAATAAACCAATTTCAACATTTATTACATACATACCATATGCCAGCCACATTGCTAACATGCAGATGCAGCTATTCAGCCTGGATGAAGTAATTATCTGCTTGAAGGGGAGAGATGTGACCTTACCACTCTGAAGCAAGTGAATTGTACATAAAATACATGTAACAAAGTCATAGCAATGATTATCTCTTTTTGTTTGTTGAGATATTTTAAAATATCAGTTAATATGGACCATGTATACAGCAGTGATCCCTTTACATTATATAGCCCAGGGAAATTGTAGCCATCTTAGTTTGTATAAATAATATCAGATTTACACATTGAAAAACATCAACTAATGGTATAGGCCTCAGAACATATCCCCTAACTGACACAGATTGTTTTAACCACAGCATATTTTAACCATACCACAATCTGAGAGGTATTTACAGTGTTTATATTATTAATAAAAGTATGTCCAACTTAAATCACTTCTCTCAAGTGTTGAAGACACAATTGAAATTCATTATCATTTTCATTCTTAGAACAGTCCTGTGTATATTCACTTCAAAATGTTACTTGCAAAATCACTTCCAGATTGGTAGCATGATGGTCTCTGGGAACTCTTTCTGCCAGCAAAATAACCATGACTGGTGAAAATTATAAAAAGTGAAGTTTAAATTCTCTGGAGATTGTCCTAAAAGCCTACAAGAAACAGAGAACTTTGTATTAAAGAAAATCTACTAAGTCTTAGTAGATTAGAGCAGATAGACTTTGTAGGACTTGAGCCATGAATTGCTTTTTCCCAGTTTCTTTACCTCAGTGAAATGGAAACTATACTCAAGGTAGGTTAGACTAACAACATAGCACTCCATGTTTTCACAGCTCCCAGTGGAAAGCTGTAGTTGTTCTCCTGGAGGAGTTTGTTGGTCATCAACATTCCTTATCTTTCTCAGCTCTATGTGTTTCAGGAAGTAAAATCTGAGTCTTCATTTCTCTACATATTACTTGTAGGACAAAAACGTTAGTTACCTCATGCACAACAGGACAAGAATACTGGTCTCCAATAACCCCAGCCTCAGTTGTTTGTAGGGCAGAGATTCCATAATAAGAAAGAAGGACAAGCTTACAAGACTAGACAAGGTCCCTGTCCTTTACACCTGCCTGTAAGTACTACAAGCATAATGGACATTTGTACAGTATAGCAGTAGTACAAGGGAGACTTAGGCCACAGGAACAGATAGCACAAGAGCTCTCTCTAAAGGAGACTGACTTTATGGGGAATAGAGAGCTTCATAGTTCAAGTCTAAGGTCAGTATAAAAATGCAGATTATCTCTGATGAGCAATTAAGAGATTGTTATTTTCATGACAATAATGATAGCAAGTGAGAGCAAAAACGTGGATCTACTTGAACTTGAAAGCATTAGGTAGCGAAGAACCCCCCTGCCACCGCTGTGAGATTATTCCTATAATCTGACAGCATTTAGGTGGATCTCACCATGGGACAATTTGTGACACAGACCACTGAGGTAAACAACCTGAGTTATGCA